>NC_050445.1:113783101-113954785 GCF_903995425.1 Onychomys torridus
TTGTTTGTTTTTTGTTAATTGTTTGTTTGAGATAGGGTCTCACTGAGCCTTAGCTGGCCTTGAATTCTTTGCATAGCCAAGGATAACCTTGAATTCCTGATCCTGCAGTCTCTACCTTTCTAGTGTTGAAATTACTAGTGTACACCACCAATGCATCCCTCAACTCTGTCTGTCTGTCTATGTCTATCTATCTATTGTGGGGATGTGGTGTGTGGTGCAGGTGTACACATGCCATGGTACTTTTGTTGAAGTCAGAGGACAACCTTTTGGAGTCAGTTATCTCTTTCACCATGTGAGTCCTGGGGAATACACTCTGCCTTCAGGCCTGGTGGCAGGCACCTTTGCCTGCAGAGCCATTTCTCAAAGCAGGGTCTAACTATGTAGGCCTGGCTGTCCTGTAACTTACTGTGGAGACTAGGCTGGCTTTGAACTCACAAAGATCTGCCTGCCTCTGCCTCCCAAGTGCTGGAACTAAAGCACTATGTGCCACTATGCCTGGTTTTTTAAAGAAGTTTTTAAGCCTTCAACCCCCATCCCCGAGACAGGGTTTCTCTGTGTAGTTTTGGCTGTCCTGGAACTCATTCTGTAGACCAGGCTGGCCTTGAACTCATAGAGATCCACCTGCTTCTGCCTCCTGAATTCTGGGATTAAAGGTGTGCGCCACTACTTGGCAAGCCCCCAATTCTTTATTACAGTTTCTTTTTTCTTTTCTTTTTCTTTTTCTTTCTTTTTTTTCTTTGAGACAGGGTTTCTCTGTGTAGCTTTGTGCCTTTTCCTGGAACCCGATTTGGAGACCAGGCTGGCCTCGAACTCACAGAGATCTGCCTGCCTCTGCCTCCCGAGTGCTGGGTTTAAAGGCGTGTGACACCACCGCCCAGCTCTTTTTTTTTTTTCTTTTTTTAGCTGAGGATCGAACCCAGGGCCTTGCGCTTGCTAGGCAAGCCCTCTACAACTGAGCTAAATCCCCAACCCCCCCAATTCTTAAAAAAAAAAAATCTATTAACAGTGAAGTCCCCAGAAATCCTTGAGAGAGTGGTATGATTGTTTGGAGACCAGGAGCCAGGCTTGTCACCAGACAAATGGGATTCCTTTCTATCAAGACCCCTGAGACCAGGCACCATCATGAGAAGTATCATGGGGACACTGCTGTCATAACGTTCAGTAGATCAGAGCTGCCTAGCCAAGGTCTAGAGAATGTCTCTGGGAATTTGAAGTGACAGCCAGCCCTGTGGCCTAATATTTCCCCTCTAGAACTTTCCATCTCTTCTTCAAGTCATGTGTGTGTTGCATACATGTATGTTTGCCAGAGGTTAACATTTGGTATCTTCCCCAATCTCTCTCTACCTTATTTTCTGAGACACACGTCTTTCGATGAATCCAGAGTTTACTGATTCTGGTAGGTTGGCCAGCCTTTGAGCTCTAGGGATCTGCCTGTGTCTGCTTCCCAAGTGCTGGAATTACAGATGTGCTCCGTCTACTTTTGTATGTGGGTACTAGGGACTCAGGCTCATGGAGAGCGAGCTGCTTTACCCTGCTGACTGAGCCATTTCCAAATCTCTCTTTAAGCCATTTTTAAAGTTGAGTGATTCTTTAGTATCGCCACTTTCTTTTCTTAAAAAAAAAAAAATGTTTTTTGTATGAGCTGGACATGGTGGCACAAAACTCTAATTCTAGCACTTAGGTGGCAGAGTCAGGCAGATCATTATGTTTAAGGCCAGTCAGGTCTACACAGTGAATTCCAGATCAGCCAGGGCTAAATAGTGAGACCCTACCAAAAAAGAAAAGGAAAGGAAAGAAAGAGAGAAAGAGAGAGAGAGAGAGAGAGAGAGAGAGAGAGAGAGAGAGAAAGCCATGCATATCTCTCTCACTCTTTCTCTGTGTTTGCACATGCAAGTATCCATGGAGGCCAGAAGAGCATCAGCTCTTATAAGCTGTAAAGTATAAGTACTGGGAACCAAACTTACTTGTTTTGTTTTGTGAGATAGCATCTCATTGTGTATCCCTGTCTGGTCTGGAACTCAGTCTGTAGACCAGGCTCTTCTGGAACTCACAGAGATCTACCTGCCTCTGCCTCACAAATTCTTGGACCAAAGGTGTGCGCCACCATGCCTGACTGACCCAGCAGAAAGTGCTCTTAATGGCAGAGTCATCTCTCTGACTCCGATTGCTCTCTCTTTCTATCTCCTTCCTCCTAATTCCCCCTCAAATTCCCTAAATATTGTAACTACCTCAAATCCTTTCAGGATCTTCTCGTATGATGTCCATGTGGTTATGGCCTGAGCCATGCTAACATATCTTTATCCTAACATTGCCCCAAGGAACATAACCCTCCACCATGCGATGGACTGCAGCCCAGGAGAAAGATGAGACCAGGAGATCACCGAGTGGCAAGGTCCAGCGACATCTCTCATATAGGCAGGTATTTGTATGTAGAACATTAAAAGGGAAGTAGGGCAAGACCCAACCCACCTTAATCTTCATGGTGCTGGGAGCCAGAGCTGTGATCTCCTTCTGCATCCTGTCAGCAATGCCGGGGTACATGGTGGTACCCCCAGAGAGGACATTGTTAGCATACAAATCCTTGCGGATGTCAATGTCACACTTCATGATGGAATTGTATGTTGTCTCATGAATTCCAGCTGACTCCATGCCTGGGGAGGTTACAGAGTTTAGTCAATACCCATGCCTTCAGAAATGTAGCTCATACTGGGCATGGTGGCTGACGCTTGTCATCCCAGGCACTTGGGAGGATAAGGTCGGAGGGTCAATGAATTCAGGGCTAGCCTGGGTTACAGGGTGAGACGCTGTTTCAAAAGCAGACAAAAACACCACCAGAAGTCTGGTTTCAGCTCTTTAAAGGACCCTCCCCATTGCAGCTGCCTGGTTCAGACCCTTGATGACAAGCTTAGACCCTCTACCAGTCATGGCCTGCCTTTAGCTTCTTCATGCCTCAGCTGGCCTTTCTCACTGTTGCCCAAGGCACATTTCTGAAACAACACACTTCTTTCCCTGGCTTTAGGGAGATGTAATTCATATACTATAAAGTTAACCCTTTTAAAGTGTACAGCTCAGTGGTAATTAGTATATCCACAGAGCTGGGCAGTTGTCACCACCATATTATTTTTTAAGATAAACTGGCTTTGAATTCACTATGCAGCTGAGAGTGACCTTGAACTCCTGACCTTCCCAGTTCCACAGCTCAAGCACTGGGATTACATGGGTATACTACCACACCCAGCTCTCGAGCATTTTAATGGCTTCAGAGAAACCCCAAAGCTATGAGTAGCCACGCCCCATTTTCCCCTTTAAACACTTCCCAAGAAAGTGTTTCTCTTATTAAGTATTCTCTCTTAGACCTTGTCATAGTACTAGTTGGTAAGTACATGTCACTATTTCCATGTTTCAAAAGTTTATTATTAATCTTTCTGTTCTATTTATGTGTCTGATATGGGTTTGTGCATGTGACTACAGTGCCTGTGGAGGTCAGAGGGCGTCAGATTACCCGGAACGAGAGCTACAGGCTGTTAGGAACCATGAAGGTGCTGAGAATTGAATCTGGGCTCTCTGGAAAGATGGGTTGGTGCCCGTAAGTGGTGAGCACCTGTCTGTCCTGACCCATTATCTCCATTTTTATAGAAGAAAAGGCTTCAGATTGAAGGAGCTGGTGCGTCCAGTGTGACAGTGCTCAGAGATGGACAGGTACAGTGCTCAGAGATGGACAGGTACAGGGTCAGCACCGAAAATCAAGTCTGATCCCAGATTCCCTCTCTGCACCACTGTCTAAATACGGGCCTCTATGACCTAAATGCCAAGAGATGAAGAAGTGGTTTGGATTGACCTTTAACCTCATTATTCATACTATATCATCTGTCATATTTTTCCTTATAAAAATATTTAATTGTATATGTCTGTGCCCACATGAGTTTATGTGCACCATGCTCATGCAAGTGTGCATGAAAGCCAGAAGAGAGTATTGGATCCCCAGGACCCGGAGTTACAATCAGTTGTGAGGCACCGTGTGGGTGCTGGGAACTGAACCTAGGTCCTCTGCAAGAATAGTGAATGCTCTTAACCACTAAGCCCTCGCTCTCACCCCATCCTGTTTTTTTTTTCCTTTATCTTGTTTTCCTTAGTCTTCTGTTCAAAACTATGTTTTTATTGACTTGTTTACACAATACTGTTCCTTCTTGGGAAAATTTAGGGAAGATAAAAGTAACAAAGTTTCTGTGACTCTAGGTGGCTCTCTTTCCAAATCCACTCCTCAGCCCTGCACCCTACCCCTCTGTCTCCTCCATCCTACACCCTCTGCTATATAACAACACACCCTGCACTCTATCTTATAACTGGCAATCTTGGCCCCTCCACCCTGTATTGTTGGAACAGCTTTTTCTGAAAATACCTCTTACCTTTAGAAATTGAGCTTTTGCTAGACTGTGCAACCAAGCTAATGATATGCATTGAGACCATTTAAAACTATGTACTCGATCTGCTGTCCTAAGATTTAACTTGCCTTTAAGAACCCCCCCCCTTTCTCTCTCCATATATATTTGGTTTTGGTTTTTTGAGATAGGGTTTCTCTGTGTAGTTTTGGTGCCTGTCCTAGATCTCGCACTGTAGACCAGATTGGCCTTGAACTCACAGAGATCCACCTGCCTCTGCCTCTCCAGCGCTGGGATTAAGGGTGTGCGCCACCACCACCCGGCCCCTTACTATACTTTGGACTTCCTACATAATTTCATTTTACAACCTAAGCTAACTGTATAGCTTTAATCTTAAACTATGTATGCTTCCATGTCCCTGATGCAGAATAGTGTGTGTGTGTGTGTGTGTGTGTGTTATGGTAACCATTTGCTGAAAGCTGTCAACAGGTTGAAAGCAACCTTAAAGAAAATAAGCATCTCAGAAACGTTGGAAGCAACATGAGGATTTAGGTGGATCACATCTGTGTCTGGTTCTGAGTGCTGTTCTGGACTCTTGGGGGTCAGTAAAATAACTTCTTTTCCTTAGAAAACTCTTGTTAAGGATTTCTGTAAAGAATCCCTCATTCCTTTCCCATGCTATGTGTTCTGTGCTGTTCAGCAAATATAGAGCAAAGCTTTTTGCAAGGCACTGGCACCAGACAGGCACCAGATACATATAACAGACAGATGACAGAGGACACAGGTTAAATACACTAGACAGATGGAGGAGACAGGATTCAAATTTAGGCCTGCTTTTGGTCTAAACTACCCAAGAGGAAGATCCTTTTCATTCTTTAGTGTGAAACTGAATCATTGTACCCATCTATTCTGCACCCTCTACCCTGCAGCCCTCTACTCTGCACCCTCTACCCTGCAGCCCTCTACTCTGTACCCTCTACCCTGCAGCCCTCTACTCTGCACCCTCTACCCTGCAGCCCTCACCCTGCACCCTCTACCCTGCAGCCCTCTACCCTGCACCCTCTACCCTGCATCCCTCTACTCTGCACCCTCTACCCTGCAGCCCTCACCCTGCACCCTCTACTCTACACCCCTCTACTCTGCAACCTCTACCCTGCAGCCCTCACCCTGCACCCTCTACCCTGCAGCCCTCTACTCTGCACCCTCTACCCTGCAGCCCTCACCCTGCACCCTCTACCCTGCAGCCCTCTACCCTGCACCCTCTACCCTGCATCCCTCTACTCTGCACCCTCTACCCTGCAGCCCTCACCCTGCACCTCCTCTACCTCTACTTGCAACCCTCTATCTGCACCCTCTACTCTGCACCCTCTATCCTGTACCCTCTACCCTGCAGCCCTCTACTCTGCACCCTCTACCCTGCAGCCCTCACCCTGCACCCTCTACCCTGCAGCCCTCTACTCTGTACCCTCTATCCTGCAGCCCCTGCACCCTGCACTCTCTACCCTGTGCTCCTCCAGCTTATACCCTCCACCCTGCCTCTGGGTGACAAGCAGGGCCCAAGGCAGCGCCTCACCGATGAAGGAAGGCTGGAAGAGGGTCTCCGGGCAGCGGAAGCGCTCATTGCCGATAGTGATGACCTGCCCATCAGGGAGCTCATAGCTCTTCTCCAGGGAGGAAGAGGAGGCGGCTGTGGCCATCTCATTCTCAAAATCCAAGGCCACATAGCACAGCTTCTCCTTGATGTCTCGTACAATTTCTCTCTCAGCTAGACAGTTTAGAAATGGTAAAGTGGTCACTGGGCTCTCCAAGCTTGGCTGTATCATGTACTCCCCAGGAAACCCTTAGTCTACTTTGAATCCAGTCTTAGGAAGAGGACAAATCTGCCCCAAAGAGAGTCAAGGCTCTCTTCCATGCTGGGTTAAATGTCCCATCCCTCAAAAAGGCTCGATTCTCAAGCAGGAACCCAAGGGATAGTCTTCTTGCTCTGTCACTCTGTCTTTGACAATACCACAGTTGCTACTGGGGTCCTTACAGGGCACATTGCGGGGTAGACCTGGACTTACCCCTTGTGACTTGGCAGAATCTAAAAAAATTACTACCAAAAATCCACTCTCACCCAGGTGGGCTTCATGATCCTCTCTCCTCTCAGATGGTTTTTTTATATCATTTGTTCTTATAGAAACCACAGACACCTCCAAGGAGAAAATTTTATCACCATCTCTCCAGTATAGCCAAACCTTGTTGAAACCACTGGGACTGAGGTGACATGACCACAGGCAGTGTGTGCTGGGGGATGGGAATGTGGAGATGGCTCTGAGGATGGCTTTGCAGAGCACTGCAGAAGGAAACTAGCTGTAAGCCTTGTCCTCCTCCCCAGAGCATCTCCATGGGGAACCTCCATCCTCCAATGAAGCTGTCTTAACACTGAAGGGGTTCCCAGTCCACCCCAAGACAGCTTGAGGTCAGAGCCGCAGAACTCTCATCATTCCTGAGAACTTCTGGTACTAGATGAGACTGGGTTTGAGCTCAAGTCTGAATGAGGAAAGGGGTGGGTACCTGTGGTCACAAAGGAATAGCCTCTTTCTGTGAGGATCTTCATGAGGTAGTCCGTGAGGTCCCGTCCAGCCAGGTCAAGACGCATGATAGCATGGGGCAGTGCATAGCCCTCATAGATGGGGACATTGTGGGTCACACCATCGCCTGAATCCAGAACGATGCCTGTGGACAGGGAAGACAAACCTCATTTTCATCTTTCATCTGTTTCTGGAGTCTGTTACTGAATGATCTTCCATTATCGTATTTTCCTTCAGTAGTTAAGAAAATTCGCCCACCATGAGACTTCTCAGTCATTTTGTGTGTGTGTGTGTGTGTGTGTGTGTGTGTGTGTGTTTCCTTCTCCTAAATAAGAAGATTAGGTTCTAGAAGGCAAGTATTATGTCTCAAGTTCTTGGAGTCTGTGAAATACATACATGATATGGACACTTGTCAATTTACTCTAAGTCTGGATTCCACATTCTGTTATTTGTTATTTTTAGACTGCACACTCTCTATGAGGGTGTCGGGTCCCCTGGAGTTGGAGCTGCCTAATGTGAGTGCTGGGATCTGAACTCAGGTCCTCTGCAAAAGCAGTATGTGCTCCTAACTGCTGAGCCATCTCTGCAGCCAAGTACACCTATTGTTTGATACAGGCTTTGTGAGAAACCCTGGAAGGATGAATGCTCAGGTAAGCAGCAAACATGAAAAAATACAGTTTTGTTTTCAAGACAGGGTTTCTCTGTGTAGTTTTGGTGCCTGTCCTGGATCTCACTCTGTAGGCTGGCCTCGAACTCACAGAGATCCACCTGGCTCCGCCTCCCAAGTGCTGGGATTAAAGGTGTTCACCACCACCACCTGGCTGAAAGAATACTTTTTCTTTCTTTCTTTCTTTTTTTTTTGTTTTTGTTTTTGTTTTTGTTTTTTGAGACAGGGTTTCTCTGTGTAGCTTTGCGCCTTTCCTGGAACTCACTTTGGAGACCAGGCTGGCCTCGAACTCACAGAGATCTGCCTGACTCTGCCTCCCAAGTGCTGGGATTAAAGGTGGGCGCCACCACTGCCCGGCGAAAGAATACATTTTAAAAAGCATTTATGATAGTGCTCAAGTCCCTATTGAGGATCACAGATTCTCTGCTTCCTGGGCATCCTTCTATATCTAGGCACATACTATGTGCAGCCCTTGTACACATCAATTCATGTATCAATTATAGCTTGTTCATGTCATTTCTTTCCAACTATACAAGCAGGCTCACCCAGTTTGCTCCATGGGCACTCTCAGTTGTTACTTTCCTGGACACTGGCTGTTCATCTTGTTCTAAGCATGAACCTTTGTAGGAGTCCAACTTGACTCTGCTTCCCCTGCACTAGTGCACATTGTATTGATAAATTGTCATACGCTGTTTGAGCTCACTGGGACACTGGCTCTGGAAATGGAGTTGTCCCACCTCCATTTCAGACCAAGTGTGTTTGTCTCAAAATGCCCTCCACGGCCCTATCTGTGGATGGGCCGGCCCCCTGATTCTGTGGTGGGGAGGGAAGAGAGAGTAAAGTAAGTGTGAACAGCTAGAAGCTAAACCATTTCCAACAAAGGTTACTACTGTTTAGCCCATGATATAAAAAGTGCCTGTAATGGGAAAGGGAAGCCACAGTTCAGCCATGGAGAGAAACTCAGATCTGTGCTGACTGCCTCAGCTTCCTAGTCAGTTTCGGTTGGATATTTGTAAGTCCCCAGTTCGATGACATCACCTATCTGCTGTTACTTGTTCTTTTACTTGGAGAGGACACTCTGTCCTGCCTAGGACTCTCTATTGGAAACTCCAGCGATGGCCTCAATGGGGCATCCCTAGCTGATTTCTACTGGATGTTTTGAGTAACCAATCTGATGATGTTCTGCTATCTATGGATTTATATCATCTGTCTCTTGCTATGTATTCTTTTTCTTTGGTTTGCTATAAACTCGCTGCAGACTCTGTCATTCAAAAACCAAACGTATGGCCACTACAGATCATTTTCAGGACTGTGAAGGAAGCCTGGAGCCAGAAACTCTACTGACCTGTGGTGCGGCCCGAAGCGTAGAGGGAGAGTACAGCTTGAATGGCAACATACATGGCAGGGACATTGAAGGTTTCGAACATGATCTGCAAGGACAGGAGGAAAGGTCTGACTCACAAACACCACAGCATCTCCCGGCCTACAGGATGCTCTGTAATTTTCTCAGGGCAAGAACTATGCCAACTCAGTGGTCCTTCCTTATCCCACTTCCACGGGACTCGCCTTGGTGGCCCACACATACAGCGTGTATGTAAAGACATTTTGCTGCGTTGGTACATGATGGGGAAGAAGTACCTGGCCAGGCTGCTTCCCTGTGCACAGTGCTCTTACCTGGGTCATCTTCTCCCTGTTGGCCTTGGGGTTCAGGGGGGCCTCCGTGAGCAGGGTTGGGTGCTCTTCTGGTGCTACCCGAAGCTCATTGTAGAAGGAGTGGTGCCAGATCTGGTTGAGACAAAAGCCAGAGAAGCCCAGCATTGTTCAGACCCGGGGCATGAACAGAACCTGACCAGCCCGTGCATGTGTACTGGAGGAGGACAGCCAGAAGCCACGCAGGACAGTGACTCTGGAGAAACTGCTCATCCCCGGGGAATCTCTGATGGATGTGTTGAGAATCTATTCCTTCTCCCCCAGCAAGTGCTCATGTTTCCCATTTGGCCCTCCCTCTTCTTCCCTCCTCCCACTTCCTCCTGTTGCTTTGTGCCTTCCAAAAGGCAGGCTGGTGCTAATTGCTTTCAGGCTCCTGGTCGTGTTTAGCTGGAGTGATACTGGCAAGAGGTTGGACAGTGGGAGGAGAGAAAAGCCAGGGCATTGCTGTGGTGTGGCCTACCATAAACACACCTTCAGCTGATGGCCCCTCTCTCAGCACTCTAGGTCTTGCCGCGTTCCAAGGACACTGTCTACCCATTCAAAGTTTCTGCGGGGGACTCTTGAGATCACAAGAGCTCCTGAGGTAACTAGTGCTCATCCTTCTCTGGTTGCCTTACTCTTGCTCACATCCCTGTAAGTATTCATTTTGTCAGCCTCATCCAAAGTGTATACTGCCTCCTGCTGTGATCCTGATACATATACGTGGACCCAGTTCTCAGTTTACTGGTGACCAGGCTGGTGCTTTGAGCAAGGCCTCTCTACGTCAGCACCCTGTCATCTTAGATCGGCTCAGTCAGTGCTGTGTGAGACAGACCTGTGCATCATGGGAGGTTTAGTGGCATTGCTAGTCTCCTCACTGGAGAGCATCTAATGGCTCTAGCACAAATTTGGTTCTATCTCTAGACATTACCACACGTCCGTGTGTGTGCGCGCGTGTGCGCGTGTGTGCGTGTGTGTGTGTGTGTGTGTGTGTCTGTGTGTGTGCGTGTGTGTGCCTACATGTGCAAACCTATCCTAGACAAGAATCCCTGCCTTATGAACTGGCATTTTGGAGCCCATTCCCTGTGGTGGGATACCTTGCTCAGCCTTGATACAATGGGGAGGGGCTAGGCTCTCCTTCAACTTGGTATGCCAGACTTTGTTGACTACCATGGGAGGCCTTACCCACTCTGAGGAGTGGATGGGGGCAGAGTGGGAGGGAGGTGAGGAGGCAGGAGAAGGGGAGGGAGGGGGAACTGGGGTTGGTATGTAAAATGGAAAAAAATTAATAAATAAACATATTTAATAATAATAATAAAGAATCCCTGCCTTAGAGGAAGTTTCCTGAGCCCATGACTAGTTCCTTATCCAGTGCTTGAAGATGATCAGATGAGGGGCTTCACCTCCGAGGGGTTTGGCAAACAGTGTCAGGCACATGGGGTTTCAGTTTCTTTAGCAACAGGGCTAAATCATGCCACTGTATTTGTGGGCTTTGCTGAAATGTTAATAAATGTGACAGGAGCCACTATAGGCTGGACATGATGTCTACTTGGTTTCAAAGTCTGGATGGGAGAAAGGCCAAAAGACAGAAATACCAAGAAGCAACTAAATGAACAGAAGAGAGAAATGATCATCTGGGTGACTGGGATGGGCTGGGAAGCAGAGGAGGCCCCCAAAGGCTTCAGAGGGCCTCTGAGACACAGGGACACCACAAACAGAGGCCTTGGACTTTGAACTTTCACAGGGAGATCAGGGACGGGGACTGGCCTCAGTGGAGTGAAGTCGGTTTGAAAACCTTTCACATGGGCTGGAGAGATGGCTCAGAGGTTAAGAGCACCGACTGCTCTTCCAGAGGACCTGGGTTCCATACCCAGCACCCACATGGCAGCTCACAACTGTCCGTTATGCCAGTTTCAGGGGACTTGACATCCATGGCAAAAATGCCAGCACACATTAAAATAAATTAAAAAGAAAACTCTCCCCAGTTGCTCCGTCTCAGCCTGGGCCTGTGAATGTAGGTACCAGCTGCCTTAGCTCTACCCAGATCTGCCAGTCAGCACCATTCGGAGTGGGCCAAGCACTGGACTTCATTTTAGGAAAATGTCTTCATCCCATCTGTTGTTTATAGTTCACATTCTGACATCTTTCCCTTGTGGCTCTTGTCTTTATGTTATTTGTAATTTACTTCCTTCCCTTTTCCCCTTTAGACAGGGTTTCTCTTCGTAACAGCTCTGACTGTTCTGGAAACTTGCTCTGTAGACCAGGCTGGCCTCAAATTCATAGAAATCTTCCTGCCTCTGCTTCCCAAACACTGGGATTAAATAAAGGTGTGCACCGCCACCACCTGGCTATTATTTCTTATTCACTTCATATCCATTATTGTTATTGTTATTATTGTTATTATTATTATCATTACATGTTGAAATTTGTTTTTAATTAATTAATTAAATTTTTTGAGACAGTGTCTTTCTATGTAGCCCTGACTTACCTGGAACTTGCTCTGTAGACCAGACTGGCTTCAAATTCTCAGAGATCTGCCTGATCCCTCCCCAGGGCTGAGATTAAAAGCAGGTGTCACTACACTTGGTTGTTTTTATTTTATTTTGAAGTGTGGATCTTTTTTTTTTTTTTTTTGAGCTGAGGATCGAACCCAGGGCCTTGCGTTTGCTAGGCAAGTGCTCTACCACTGAGCTAAATCCCCAACCCCCCCCTTTTTTTTTAAAAGAGGGAAATTTTCTTTTCTTAAAAAGGTGATTTTTAAAATTATGTGTATTTGTGTGTGTGTGTGTGTGTGTGTGTGTGTGTGTGTGTGTGTGTGTGTGTGATGCACATGAGTACAGGTGTCCTCAGAAGCCAGAAGATGGCATGGCATTGAATCCCCTGGTGTGGGAGTTACAGGTGGCTGTAAGGCACCTGACGGAGTGCTGGGTGCCAAATGTAGGTCCTCTACGAGAGCAGCCTGTGCTCTTAAGTGCCAGTCACCTCTCCAATTCCAGCACTTGTATTTTGTATAATGATAAATCTATGCTGCCTGTCTAATGATCTTTCAATATATTTGCTGTAATTTTTTTTGTTTGGTTTTTGTTTTTTGAGACAGGGTTTCTCTGTGTAGCTTTGGTGCCTGTCCTGGAACTAGCTCTGTAGACCAGGCTGGCCTTGAACTCACAGAGATCCACCTGGCTCTGCCTCCCGAGTGCTGGGATTAAAGGCGCGTGCCACCACCGCCCAGCTTGCTGTAATATTTTTGTAATGTGTTGTTTGACCTTCAGATTTTATTTTTGGAATATACACTAGAAGTTACAACTTGTAGGAAGTCAGACCTATATATTTTCCTTCTATGACCACTTTCACCCTCTACCTTACTGTATCGGCAGTCTTTGAGTTTTTATATTTAACTTTTTAGTTCAGTTGATATTTCAGAGAAATGGTATGAGGTAAGATTCTGCATTCCTGAATAACTAAGTGGTTATTTCAGAACAATCCATCCAATTCCTATTTAGCTTTTCTTTTAAGATGCATAATATATACCTAGGGTTTTCTTTAAAGAGTTCATGCACTGTCCCTACTGTGAGAAAATATTTTGTTTCTTATGTTTTCATAAGAAGAGATGTATGTAAATAATGAGTGTCATTTCTAAAACTCCAATCCATATGTTGGGATCACAATGAATCAGTGTCTAATTTCATTGCCAAAGCCCTCTAGTGGAAAAGGAAGTTGCTTGATCTGACATGGGGTCTCATTCTGTGACCCAGGCTGGCCTTGAATTCACAACAAAGTGGCAATCTTCCTGCCTCAGCCTCCCAAGCTCTGGGATTATAGTCATGAGCCACTGCACCTCACAAGAAAGGTTTTTTTTTGTTTTTTGTTTTCCCCTGAGACAGGGTTTCTCTCTGCAGCTTTGGAGGCTGTCCTGGAACTCACTTTGTAGACCAGGCTGGCCTCAAACTCACAGAGATCCACCTGCCTCTGCCTCCCGAGTGCTGGGATTATAGGCGTGCGCCACCACCGCCTGGCTAAATTGTTTGTTTTTTAATCTCCAGCTCAGAAATGAAGATACTAAGTCTAGTTTGTACACACATTTCTTTGCTGTTCACTCCAGTGCCTTGCCTGCACCTCTCTGCAATGAGAAGGCTTTGACATACCTGAAGGCTAGTTCACACCTGAAGGTGCAAAGGAACTGTAAGTGGATTACATACTACAAATCAACCATTCAGCCCCCATTGCCACCTGCTCAGGAAGCTCTCTGTTACATTTTAGAAGACAGTCATAGCTGAAGCAGAGATTCGGAGACAGTGGTTGGCTGTATCTAGAAGAACACTAGAAAGGAGCTGCTGACGTTTCCACTTGTGATGTCATCATTGCCCCGCCTTCTGCATTTTCTTACACAAAACAACAAAAAACTTCCAGAAACTCCTAGCCTAGTACTGAAGTTTTTCATTGGAGAATACTGTATCAGCATTGCCCTTAGCTGAAAGTGTATGTCAAGGCAAACAAATAGAAGAGAGAGCTGGAGCTGCAGATACCTGTGAGCTGCCTGATGTGGGTCCCCTGCAGGAGCATCAAGTGCTCTTAACAGCTGAGCCATCTCTCAGCCCCAGCTGAGATGTTGGACATTTCAAACAAGGGCCCGAGCCTAGCCAGATGGAGTCATGCAGGAGAGGCAGAAGCTGGAAATTAGGTATGACGGGATCCTCCAAGGGTGCTACAAAGAGTTAGGGATACGGGGAAGTGTATGGATGAATCCTTAAGGTCACAGGAGAAGAGAAACTTCGGGGAAGCCATTGCCATGGTCCAGGGGGAGAGATTGGGGCTCAGGCTGGAAATCATCTAGGGAATGGAAAGGAAGGAGGAAGACTGTAAAGACAGGAGTGAAGAGGAGATGCTACCATTAAAATAACCACATTGGGGGCTTCCAATACCTTTTCCATGTCATCCCAGTTGGTGATGATGCCGTGTTCAATGGGGTATTTGAGGGTTAGGATCCCACGTTTGCTCTGAGCCTCGTCCCCCACATAGCTGTCTTTCTGGCCCATTCCCACCATTACACCCTGTGACATGAAAGAAAAGGAGAGAAAAGTGAATTGGCTTAGGGGTCCACACACAAGAGATTCAGTCACGGGAATGTCTCTGGGAAGGAAAGAGATGAGGAAAGGAAGCAGGAAACAAAGGTGGGCAGAGGCAGGAAGAGGAGGTGGGGGATTTCTCATGGGCTGATCCTTTTCTCTCACAGAAGACTATGTGGTTTTCTGAGAGAGAACAAAGCCCATAGATGTATGTATCCCCTTATCTTATTTTATACTCTCTGCAGAGAGGGGGAGGGGGAGGGGGAGGGGGAGGGAGAGGGAGAGGGAGAGGGGGAGGGAGAGGGAGAGGGAGAGGGAGAGAGAGAGAGCTCAGTATAGTTCTTTGCTGTCTTGGGCCCAGAGGGAACACACCTGATGGCGAGGACGGCCCACAATGGAGGGGAAGACAGCCCTGGGGGCATCATCTCCAGCAAAGCCCGCCTTGCACAGGCCAGAGCCATTGTCGCACACAAGGGCGGTGGTCTCTTCTTCACACATGGTGGGTGTGGCTGAGTGAGCTGGGGCTGGAGGAGCACCTTTGGGTTGGAAGAGACAGAACAGTTAGCCACTTGTCAGGTAACACAGGAGAGACAGTCTTTGTGGCTCTGGAGTCTGAGCAACTGGGGTCCTGTTCTAGGAGAGACAGCCATAGGTTTGGCTTCCTTGTTTCTAGAAGCTGTGGCTCATACCTCCCTTCAGCTGCTAAGCACTGCATTATGTTACCCTAAATTCATATATGGAATGAACATCAGTATCCTCACACCTCAAAATATGACTGGATTTAGAGCCAGGTCTTCACAGAGGGAAATTGAGTTTAGAATGACGTTATAAATCCAGTATGGCTGGTCTCCAATATGGCTGCTCTCATAGGGTAGTATCTTGTGTAAGAAAAGAAGATTAGAATACAGATATATAGGGAGTGTAGATTATGTGAAGACATGGCCAGAAGGCAGCCATCGATAAGCTAGGGGAGGGTCCTAAGGAGAAACCAACCCTGAAGACATCTTGACCCTCAGACTCCTAGTGTCCAGGATTGTCAGAAAACAAATTTCTGTCCTTAAAGGCCCTTGTCTATGGTTGTGTGGTATGGCAATCAGCCAAGAAATACATTTTATTTTTATTTATTTAATTTTAGTTTTTGAGATAGGGTCTCACTATGCGTACCATGTGTGTGTCTGGGAAGACTAGAAGAGGGTTTCAGATCCCCTAGAATTGGAGTTCAGAGTGGTTATGAGCTGTTATGTGGGAGCTGGGAACTGAACTCAGGTCCTCTGCAAAAGCAACAAGTCCTCTTAACCACTAGGCCATCTCTCTATTCCTGAGGTCTTACTGTGTAGCCTTGACTGGCCTGGAACTCACTATGTAGACCAAGATGGTCTCAGACTCACAGAGATTGATCTGACTCTGCCTCCTAAGTGCTGGGATTAAAGATGTGCACCACAGTGCCCAGTTTATTACACTTGATTTTAAAGATGAAATAGCTATACAACTTTCATTCAGTGGAGAGAATCATGAGAGCACTTACTGGTTGTTAAACAGGTTGAGAAGTTTTATAATATACCTGAGGCAGGATTAGTATTTACAAGGAGAAAGATCTTTTACAAACCAGAAAGCAGACAGCCCAAAAGAAAAAGAAAGACTGAGAGAAGACAGTTGACAAGGAAGGGAAGCAGAACCCTTCCAACGAAAGACGCCCAGCCTCTCTGACAAATAAAGCCACCTTCCACCTAGCACATAAATATATATATATATATTATGTTTGTATGTGTGTATGTGTGCAGCTATGTGTCCAGGTATGTGTATGTGTGTACGTCAGGAGACAACCCACTCAACCTCCTTCTTTCCCTCCTTCCTTCTCTCTCTCTTAAAAAATTATTTATTAATTTATTTATTAGATAATTTCATGCAAAAGGCATGGAACAAGGAATAGAGAAACTATCTGGGAAGGAAGGGCTCTAACGTGTCATGTGGTGTATGTGACCACAGCTGGCCCTATTATAGAGGGGAGGAGAGAGGTGTTACAGACAGCTGTGACTGATTCCAAACAGCTTTGTGCTGAAGCCAGGCAGTGAAGATCATGAGCCAGGCAAAGAGATTATGTTTTGGGATTTTGATCAGGAGATCATGAAGGCTAGACAGGATCAGGGCAGAATTTTATTAACACTGGGGTTGGAAGGATGGCTCAGAGGTTAAGAGCCCAGGCTGCTCTTATGGAGGACCTGGGTTTGATTCCCAGCACCTACACTGTGGCTCACAATCAACTGTAACTCCATTTCCAGAGGATCTGATGCCCTCTCTGGCCTCCAGAGAACCAGGTATGAATGTGGTATGTGCAGGCAGAACACCCACACACACAAAATAAAATAACAACTAGAAAATACATTATTGTATGTGTGTACAGTGTGTGTGTGGGGGGGAGGGCACATGCTCCTTGGCATGAGGTGGCACTCAGGACACTATGGAGCTTCCACCTTTACCTGGGTGCTGAGGATTGAACTCAGGCCATCAGCCTTAGGCAGCAAATGCTCTACCTAGTGAGCCATTCTGTGAGCATAGCTTTGTTTAAAACAATCATAAGTGAAGGGCTGGAGAGATGGCTCAGTGGTTAAGAGCTCCGGCTGTTGTTCTTCTAGAGGACCCGGGTTCTAGTCCCAGCACCTGCATGGCAGCCCAAGACTATCTGTAACTCTAGTTCCAGGGATTCCAACACCCTCTCACAGACATGCATGCAGAGAAAACACCAATGCACATAAAATAAAAATAAATTAAGAACAATCAGAGCCAGGCGGCAGTGGTGCACACCTTTAATCCCGGCACTCAAAGACAGCGCCAGGAGGATCTCTGTGAGTTTGAGGCCAGCCTGGTCTACACAGTGAGATCCAGGACGGGCACCAAAACTACACAGAGAAACCCTGTCTCAAAACACACACACACACACACACACACAAATTTTAATAATGAAAAGAAGTTATTGAAAAAGTTAGTTGGCGGGGGCTGGAGAGATGGCTCAATGATTAAGAGCTGCTCTTCCAGAGGACCCAGGTTCAATTCCCAGTGCCCACATGGCAGCTCCCAATTGTAACTCCAGTTCCAGGAGATCTGATACCTTCACACCAATGCACATAAAATAAAATTAAATAAATTACTTAAAAAAAAAAAGAAAAAGAAAAAGTTAGTTGGTGCTGAAGTGCTAGAACCCTCCACCTGACCACCCAATGGAGAAAGCAAAGTATGTGATGTAATGAAAAGGTGCTGAGTTACTCCCATCACACTGTGGTCAGTGCTTCTGAGTCGGGAGACAGAGCATGTGTTTATATATTTTTTATATATATATATATATATATATGTATCTTGAGGCAGGATAGCTCTGTGTAGCCCATGCTGGCCCAAACTTAGAGTAATTCTCCTGCCTCTACTTGCCAAGTGCTGAGATTACAGCCACCATGTCTGGTGCAAAAAAAAAAAAAATTTTTACCTCAATTTTACAATTTACAATTTATAGTATTATTTAGTTAAACTTCAAAATTGTCCTGAGACAATATATATTTAAATCCCATTCTATTGACTTGCACATCAAGACTCAGAAAAGTTAAAGAACTCAGCTAGAGACCTCCCAGCCAGAACAAGGGGAGCAGTCAGGGCAGGCATGGATCCAGGCCAGGTGTGGATGTGCCCCAGCCTGTGTTGTGTTGTCCTTGCCGTGGCCGAGACGCGGTCAGAACTTCTCCTTGTATGGCAGTTTGCTTCCCCTTGCTTTCCAGGAGCACACCAAGGGGCCCCTGTTTCTTCTCTCTGGGCATCCTCTGAGCTCTTTCTACACCAGGACCAGGTTTACCCTAACATATAACTCAATGTCTGGTACACAGGAGGTGCTCAATAAATGTGGACATAGTGGGTCCCCTCCCAGACCTGTCTGCTCTGTTCCTGGGATCTCAGGCACTTGGCTATCTCTCCCCTAGCTCGTCATCAGCTACATGGACATAGTGACCATCCTCCAGAGGGGAACCGGGCCTGAAGGCCAGGAGGATGGAAGCCACACTTCTGTGGCTCTCCCTAAGGTCTCCCATACTGTCTCTTCGTGTGATGTATTCACACCTATGGCTTTCTTCCCTTTCTAATTTTGTCTTAGTGTTCGGAGTCAGCGTTCTTTGTCTACACAGGTAGCCTCTTTGGACTCACAGTACTACTTCTGTCTCAATTTTCCAAATGCTAGCTAGCATTACAGGGGTTTTGCCTCAAGCCTAGTTCCTCTTGGGTGGCTTTCCCAACCCCCTCCTTCTTTTGACAGGATCTCATGTGCCCCAGGCTGGCCTTGAACTCCCAGTGTAGTCAAGGATAATCTTGAACTTCTGAGCCTCCTACCAGCCGGTACTTACACTTATGCAATGTTGGGGATCAAACCCCAGGACTTACACTTATGCAATGTTGGGGATCAAACCCCAGGATTTTGTGCATGCTTGGGTAAGCACTCTACTGACTGACCTACATCCTGGGGTGACTCCCATTTGACTTTTTTTTCTTTTCTTTTCTTTTTTTCTTTTTGTTTTGTTTTTTTCGAGACAGGGTTTCTCTGTGTAACCGCCCTGGCTGTCCTGGAACTTGCTTTGTAAACCAGGCTGGCCTCAAACTCACAAATATCTGCCTGGCTCTGCCTCCCAAGTGCTGGGATTAGAGGCATATGCCACCATCACCTGGTCCCTTTGACTTTTCAATGACTCTTTCATCTCTCTGTTTTCACTGAGCCCCCCCTACCCCAACTCAGCCCCACAAAGAATCACAGGCTTGCACCTTCTTTTCCAGGTTGCATAGCCACCGAAGCATCCACTAAGCAACTTCAAATTGTTACCAGTTCCCACCAGAGTATTTCAGAGACTTAGAGTCACTTTTCCTTTTGAAAATTTTTTTCTGATTTGTTTATGTTTATGTGAGTGTTTTGCCTGCATGTATGTATGTGTACCGCATGTGAACAGTGCCTACTGATGTAAGAAGAAGGCATCAGAACCCTGAAACTGGAGTTACAGATGGTTGGGAGCCACCATGTAGGCACTGGGAACTGAACTTGGATCCTCTACAAGAACAGCAAGTGTCTTCAACCACTGAGCCATCTCTTCAACCCCAGAAACATTTTTCTGTGGCAGAGCCAGAGATGAGGTAGGGCGCTGAAGGCTGAGAGAGCTAGAAGTCCTGAAGGGCTGTGGGTCATCTGCTGCCATGTCTCAAAATTCTTGACCTTTCTGGTTATTTGTGGCAGATCTAGAGCCAATGTAACTGTGGTTTGCTGAGGTCACAACCACTTTGCTTTCGTGGGAAGCTGAACAAACTGTTGTGGCCGTTTTAGCATGTACCCCATCCAGACTTTGGTGAGAGGATTTTACACAGTTAAAAACACAGTTTTGAGTTTTATCCTCTCTGCAAGGCAGCCCTGAGCTAGACAGGATGAGTGCAAATAATGGGCTCCCTCACCGATCACCCTGGGGACCTCAACTCAGCATAAGGAGAGAGGTGTGAACACCCATCTCTGGCACTGCAAAGGGGCTGGTTTGGCCCCGGTGGCTCATCTCTCCTTCAGTGCCCTTTATTCTTCCTGGAACCCTCTCCCCACAGCCCCTCCCATTGCCCTCCCCGGCTCCCAGTTTCTTCCACTACAAAACTGAAATGAGAACATCCATCTCACAAGGAAAAGATTAGGGGCTGGAGAGATGGTCCAGTGGAAAAGAGCACTTGCTGTTCTTACAGAGGGCCTGAGTTCAGTTCCCAGCACCCACACAGTGGCTCACAATCATCTATAACTGCAGTTTCGGAGGATCTGATGTCTTCTTCTGATCTCTGAGGAACCAGGCACACACATGGTACACATACATACATGCAGACAAACCCTCCTATGCATAAAATAAAATAAAAAAATAAACCTAGAAAGAAAAACCCTAAAAATACTTTGAAAAGAAGAGGATGGGTTAAACAAACACAGGGATCTGAAAGGGTTGTGCAGACTGTAACCCAGGCTAGGCAAACTCTGGCCTACTTTCTTACAGATTGGAAGTTAATGGTTTTACATGTTTTACGTGGGTGAAGGTAGGCTTGGTAGAGGGCTCAGTGGATGAAACATTTGCTGTGCAAGTGTGAGGACCCGAGTTCAGATCCCTACTCCACAGGAAGTCCAGGGGTCACTGCTGGCTCCTCTGTCATCCCAGTTCTGGGTGGGTAGAGATGGAAGAACCACCAGAGCAGAGCCTACTGGCCAGCTGGGCAAGCCAGTTGAGTCAGTGAGCTTCAGGTTCAGTGAGAGATCCAGCCTCAAAAATAAGACGGAGCATAGTAAGGAGGACACCCAATGTCAGCTGATGGCCACCACAGACACCCATGTGGACAAGGGCACACGCATACACACACACCTTCACACACACACACCTTCACATACACACACACACAAATAAAAAGTTAAAAATAAAAAGAAGCATATTTAACCAGGTGTCGTGGTGTACACTTTTAATCCCAGCACTTGGGAGGCAGAGGCAGGTGGATGTTTGTGAGTTTGAGGCCATCCTTGTCTACAGAGCAAGTTCCAGGACATCCAGGGCTACACAGAGAAACTTTGTCTCAAAAAGCCAAAAAGAGCTGGGCGGTGGTGCATGCCTATAATCCCAGCACTCGGGAGGCAGAGGCAGGTGGATGTCTGTGAGTTCAAGGCCAGCCTGGTCTACAGAGCTAGTCCAGGACAGGCACCAAAGCTACAGAGAAATCTTGTCTTGAAAAACCAAAAAAAAAAAAAAAAGCCGAAAAGAAGAAAAAAGGATATTTTCTTTTTAAAAATGTTAGGAGACTAGTAGTTCATGACCTGTGAAAGTTATGTAAGATTCAGTTTTAGTGTATGTAAGTATTTATTTTATTCTCAAGACAGGCTGGCTCTGAGATCACTCTGAGGACAGCCTGGAATTTCTGCTGCTCCACCTCCACCTCTGAGTGCTGAAATCATGGGCTTCTGAATCCTAACTGGCCTCTGTAAATTGTTTTATTGGGACCCAGGCACACCTACTCATGCCCACACCGTCTGTGATTGCTCTTGTTATAGCTGCAGAGTTGAAGGTGGTTATGGTAGACCTTAGTTCCGAAAGCCTGAACAACTCCCTGTGTAGCTGGGATGAGCCTGACCTCCTGAGTCTCCTTCCTCTGGTCCCCAGTGCTGGGATTACAGGCATGTAATCACATGCAAGGTGGTTCCTCATTTTTTCCCTTCCTCAAGAATCTACCCATATCGCCCACTCTTCTGGTCTTTGCCCAGCCTCCCACTCAGGGTCCCAGCTCAGCTCTTGACCAGACCCTTCTCCTGAGCTCCAGACCTGCCGAGCGAGCTGTGTGAGGTGTGTGTAGTCCAAGGTATCCCAACCTGGTACCGTCAGGCTGGCTGACAGCATCAGCTTTTAGCTGGAGCTATACCCAGAGAGGTATGCCAACCACCCCAGAACCCAGAGCTGGCACCTTGTACTCTCTTTTCCCTTCTAGCCAGTCATAGCCCTTTTGGATTCTGCCTCCACGCCACCACACAGGTGGTGGTGCCTCTGCCCTGTGCCCAGTCCTTTCGCCCTCTAGGGCACTCCTTCCCTGGTATACATCACTGGCTGTTGTCCTTTAGGCTTGACTCCTTCCATACTGCCCACTGTTCAGTCCTTTAATTTAGCATCTAGAAACCAAACGACTGACCTACCCACCCTTCTAAAGTTACTGGGCCTGCTCCTTGCCTTGAAATCTAAATGGAGTGGAGCTGAGTCCTTTGCTGTCCCAAAGACCACCATGCTCCCCCACCCCACCCCCTCCCCCTCCCCCACCCCCAAGACTATCCTTCTCCGGAGCTCAGCTCAGGTATTCTTCCTCCAGTAAGCCATCCCTGCTTGTAGCTTAACCAGGAGCTTCTCTTGGGCTTCCCCCCTTCACACACTTAGATACTCTATTGTGATTCTATTTGTTAATCTCATTTTATTCTGATAGAGTGTTTCGTAAAGCCTGGGCTAGCCTTAAATTTACTATATAGACAAAGACGACCTTGAACTTCTGATCTGCTAGCCTCCACCTCCCAAGCGCTAGGAACATAAGCTTGCACCACCATGTTCTCCATGGTGATTACTATACACATTTACTCCTCACTCTGAGTCACTCTGAGAGGTGTTCTGGGTGCCCATATGGGTGAGGACATGGAGGTCACTCATAACACTGGGTACCAGCATCCTGACCCCAGCCTGCTCCACTTGGATACAACTCACAAAGGTGGTAGAGCCCTCCCGACATGTGTGTGTGTGTGTGTGTGTGTGTGTGTGTGTGTGTGTGTGTGTTTTGCAGAGATGGTGACCTTGGCATATTACTTCACGGATGGTGTGAGATGTTTTGTTTTGTTTGAGCCAGTCTCACACTGAGGCCCAGGTTGGCCTGGAACTCACTATGTACCCCAGGCTGGCCTTGAACTTTGGGCAATCTACCCGCCCTAGGCTCCCATGTACTTAGAATACAAGCATGAGCCACCATGACCAGCGAGGGTGCATCTTCTGGAAAAGTTGCTTAATTGCCCTGGAAGGGCCTCAGCGACTTCCTCAGAGGAGAACAAGTTAGCTGCCTTCTAGCCCCTCAACATCATGAAGCCATGAGACATTTGTTCGCGTCTCACTTTCCACATCCGACAATGACCTTACAGTCTTCAGATACTGTGAAAACTCTCCACTCATCTCAGCCTCCATCTCAAGTTGGAGGACAGAGGGACCAGCCAAGGCCAGCCGAAGGAAGCCCCTTCCTATTCTAATACAGGTAGCTCATGGGTACCAGGGCCACCATTGGCTGTGACCCAAATACCCAGGGGAAAGCTGCTTTTCTGCAGTGACACAGTGACCCAAGGCAAGGAGAACAGGACAGGTATAGACTACAGGAGTCATACCCTTGGGAGTCCCCAAACTGTCCTGCCTCCAGGATGCTCTCTGATCAGAAATGTCTTTTCTCAGCACGCGGCAACATGTTCCAGGCACCACTACCACCAAGGGCCTTGACCTGTGACCTGGGCCACAGAAACCAAGCAGATCTGGAGTTGCACAGATAAACAGGAGGCCTGACAGCCCCAGAAAGGAAGAGGCTGCAGAAGCCAGGCAGTACTCACCGAGGGTGTGAGAAGTCCTTCTCGGAGGGACTGAGGGCCGTGGAGTCTTTGGCAGAAACACCAGAGCAATATAAAACCCCTGAGGCGGATCTTCTTTAAACAGAGTCCCTAAAAAGGCCAGCTGACGGTGTGGTAACACTATTACCATATAAGGTGGTTTTTTTTCAAGAAACCAGCCTTGGGGGGCGTGGATGGAGGGTGGGTAGAGTGAATTATCATTTGAAAAATGTATGCAAAAGGATTCGAATGGTAACAGTCTCTGGGCTGTGGATTTGTTCCTTTTAGGCCATACTTGCATAAACAAAAAAAAAAAAAAAAATCACACCAGGCCTTATAAGCTGCCCAGAGTGAGGCCTGATAGGGCTGTGCTCCTGGAGAGAGAACCATACCATGAATGGCAGTGGCCGCCTCTGTCCCCGCCTTTTTCCTCAGGCCCTCTGCCTGCTGCCCCAGGGTCTGCCTGGGACATTCATGCCTCATGCCATATCGACAGAATGAGTGCCATTGTGCTTTGTCAGGTGCAAGTCCCGGGCAGCAGAGGGCTGAGGGTGAATTCCATCTGTGCTTGGCAAAACATCCCATGTGCACCACTGTTTTTGCTGCCCTGGAACCTCCAGTGCCCTTAAACTTCCTTCAGAACTCCAAACTCTCCAGTTTTCCTTCCTGGGAAATGAAGAATGAGGGGCCTGCCTCAAGACTGAGCACATCTAGCAAGACCCACGGGCAGGAACAAAATGTCCAGAGTCCTGTGATCATGGATTTTCTGACATAATGCATTCTCTCCCTGGGTGGCTGTTCCAGGTCCTACAGTGTCCACCACCAGCTCTGTGGCAGTTAGTTCCCACTTCACATTTCACACCTGATCCAGACCAAAAGGATCAGTTGTGAGCTGGAGAGCTGCATCCAGGTGACTGTGGGCTCTTCAAGCTCAGCTGTCTAAATCCTGTCTCCCCTACCCCTCATCCCCCCAAACTGTGCACCCCTGATTTCCTCCCCCAGAGTCTTTCCTCTCACTCTGTCCTTCAGGAAAGCCAGTCAGTCTAGAAGCTTCTCTCTCTCCATCTCCAGGTACCTGGGCACAGTTCCATGAATTCTAGACCAGCCTAGGTACAACAATTTTAAGGTAAGAAGCAGTTATAAAGGTAGAGACATTTCATAAAAAGTGTCAGAGGGGTACACGGGAAGGATTGGAGATAGGAAAGGAAGGGAGGAAGTGATGTGATTATATTTTAATTAAAGAAATATGACCATGCACTCATGTGCGCGCGCGTGCGCGTGCACACACACACACACACACACACACACACACACTGTCAAAAACAAGACAAGACCTCATTATGTACCCTCAGATGGCCTTCTGGGTACTGGGATTATGGACAGGCTTGCCTCACCACAGCCTACCTCACACTCAGGTTTTTAACATCTTTTCAGTAGTGGATGAACAACCGGAGGAGAGAAAAACAAGAAAGGATACAGTGTTTAAAGCAACAGGATTAAATCTTGCTTAGGTAGCACATTGTCAAATTGCCACTACGCCCCACCCCCAGCTGTAAATAACAGGCTCTAGATGGCCCTGAATAGAAAGAACCCCTCCCCCCTCTCAGGGTACTCACCCCCACTTAGAGCGCCCACCCTCCCAGCTGCAGCTTCCTGCTGTCTCCCAGGCTGTGGAGACAGATGGAAAGAGCTTCTTGGGCTTGTGAGGACAGAGTGTGAACAAGGGGACCTCTCCTGTTTCTGTGGGAAGGGGAGTGAGGGGCATTCCAAGAGAGCATTTCAGGAGATCTAGAGTGGCCATGATACTTTGTTCGTGTCTGGATGCCTGCTCAGGCCCAGCTGCACTGATGTGCCGTGCCCACCTGAGTGGGGAGGAGAAGAGAGTGTGGATGGCAGCTGGGCTGCCAGCTTTGTCAAATGGGCACAGGACAGGTGGTTGGACTTGAGCCTTCTTGTGAGCCCCACTCCAGGGGCCAGCCAGTCCACCTCGGACTCCTTCCATAAAAGGTTGTGGGTCCCCTCTGGAAGCAGGTAGGGTGGGCAGGTGGAAGCCTTTGGACTAGACTGATTTCTCTACAAAGAACTATGTGGCCGGCCAGAACTTCTAGGAATTTCCCATGTGGACACTGGCTCAGCGCCACCATTTGGACTTCGGCACTAAAGGGAAAAACTTAACATTCAGAGGTCTAAAGTGAAAAAGTTGAAACCTGCCAATCAGCTAGGTGAAAAGACGTTTGTTTCTCCCATCGTCCCATGAGATGGGAACCTAGAAGAGCTAGGCACAGACTGTATTCCTTCTATTTTCCAAGAGTTCTAAGCCTTGAGCTGGCCTGGGAGTTGCCTCGGGATCTGGGTCTCCATAATCCTGTTTCCCACCCCCCCCCTCCGCGCCCCCAATTATCAGTTTTTTCATTCCCACACCCACATTCATCTTCTGGCAAACCACTTGAGTTATCCTGGCCTCAGCCTAGAACTAAGTAAAACTATAATTCCAGCAGCCAGGAGGACCATAAAGTCAAGGCTAACCTGGGCTACAAACAAACAAACAAACCCCCCAAAACAGCAGTCAAAGAAAACAAAAATACATCAAACTCTTCACATGAAACTCAGGCCTGTCACCAGAAAGATGGCTTAAGTGGAGGCAGGCCCCTCCCTTCTGTTTTTGATCAATACTGCGGTTTCCTTAGGAAGAGGAGGGAACCTACAGGGGCTGAACAAAATCTGGGCGGTTAGGACCCTCAGCCTACCTGGTTAGGCAAGACCAGAATGTTCTAGAACACCAGAATCCCCAAGGGTGAATTTGAACAAGTGACTGACACAGGTTAATACTTTCTTGTTATTATCAGAGCTGCCATTTATTGATTTGTGTCTACATGCTATATATTATACATAATCCTCTGCACATACAGTCATATATTTAAATTTATTATTATTGTGTGCATATGAATGTGTGAGTATGATGTATATGAGCAAGTTTGTGTGCCACAGTGCACGTATGAAGATCATAGGATAACCATAGGGTTTATTTTCTCTTTCCATGGGTTCAACTGAACTCAGGTCGCAGGCTTGCTGTACAAAGTTCCTCTGATTACTGAGCCATCTTGCTGACCCCTGAGTAATCATATTTCATCTTGGTATTATTGACTTAAAAAAAAAAAAGAGTTGGAGACTCTGAGGTCAAGGGAGATGAAGCCTCTTACGGAAACCAGGAATCCACCTGTTCTGGGTTAGTCTAGCACCAGGTCCTGTCTTTGAACCTGAACGTGACTCTCCCCCAGTGCTTGCCAATAACTTTTGGAGTGGTCACTTGCCATGCTGTAAGGATGAGCGTCTCACAACAGAATGCAAATAACTTCAGATTCATTTTCTTACCAGTTTCTTTTCTGTTGCCGTGATTGAATACCATGACTCAAGTAGCTTATACAAGGAAATTCAAATTAAGTGTGAACTACAATCACTTTGGATGAGGTATGTCATAATCATCTGCATAATAACACAAACCCAGCATCTTTTGGTAGACAGGATCTGTCTTCCAATATAAATTATGGCATCTCCTGTGTTTCTCATGTGCATACAGACAGGGCTATGATCTTTGCCTTATCCTTAATTCCAAAAAATAAATTCTCATGTACCACAAGCTTTTCTCTTCCCAGTTCCCTGTTCTAACTCACTGTTCAGCTAATGGTACAGGACCACCTCAGAACCGGAGTCCTGTAGTATGAATCTTAATAGGTCTTATTAATAAGAACAAACCTGAGGCAGGTTATTGGGGTGATTGCTGGAAGATCAGAGGAGCAGAACAAGCCACAGTTTTCTCACCTCACCAGTTCCTCAGCTGGTCTTGTTTCCTCAGACTGCAAGCTTCTGAATCCTCATCCCAATGGCTCTCAGCTGAACTGTGCTCGAAAGCCTGAATGCTTAACCAGCCGAATGCTTAACTAACTACAATGCTTTTTTCTCCTCTAATTCCTGGTCCTCACGCCTTATATACCTTTCTCTTTCTGCCCCCACTCCTTGGGATTAAAGGTTGGGTTTCTGGGATTAAAGGCGTGGGTCACCATGTTTAGCTGTTTCTAAAGTGGCCTTGAACTCAGATCCACCTGGCTCTTCCTCCAAAGTGCTGGGATTAAAGGTGTGTACCACCACCGCCCAACTTCTGTTAGGGCTTACTCTTCCTATTTTCTAGCCACCATTTTTGGCTTTGTTCTAGTGGCTGTCTGTTCTCTGACTCCAGATATGTTTATTTCGGGGAACACACAATATTTCAGGGAACACAATACCACCACAGAGTCCAAAGGTCATCAAGTAAGGAACTGTAACAGCTAAAAGGTATTTACACCCCCAGACCCAAAAGTGGGCGCTACAAAAAGACTTTAATGTAAACATCTATTACTGTGAGATACTTTTAACAATTGATCACCTGTCTCCTGGATGCCGAATTAGTAAAGGAAACAGGGGCTTTAAATAATCTGTCTCTGATAAAGCTTAACATGTTTCAAAATCCATATGGACAGGCTAGATCTACCAACATAAAATAATAATGATTTTCTCCCTAAGCTTCTTTCTATGTCACCAGCATCTTGTCAGACAGAAGGTTCCCAGCCACAGTCAAGAGGGATACATGTCTCCAGAACAAACGGATGGCAGACAGCATCCCACAATGCCTGTCTACCTTGGAAGACTCCCCTTCTCCATTCCCCCAAGAGCCAACCGATGTCCAAAAAAATCAGCTGGAATCAGTTTTTGAGAGGAACGACACCCCTATTCCCATCTACCTGCTTTTTTATAATAAGTGAAAGTCTGGGATGTAAGGGTTCTGTCCTTAATTACGTCATCAGCCTAGGATGTGGCCCAGCTTAAAAAGTGGGTGGGCCCTCTGTGTGTCTCCCTTTTCTCTTTATGCTCTCTTCCCTCCACGCAGTCTCCCTGTTTCTCTGGTCCCCTCCCTCCCCCTCTCTCCCCCTCTCTCCTAATAAAGCTCTAAAAAGGTAAAAAAAAAAAAAAATTATGGTATCTCACTAAAGCACATAGAGAAGAAAAATAACTCTGCTGGCATTTGGATGGGCACTGTAGGTTCCAACTGAGACACACTTAATTTGTGTATGAGTGTTTGCCTGTATGCATGTCTGTGTACCACATATGTGTTTGATGTTTGCAGAGGCTAGAAGAGGGTGTTGGGTCCCCTGGATCTGGAGTTACTGGTTATAAGCTTCCATGTGGGTGCTGGGAACCAAACCAGGGTCCTCTGCAAGAGCAGGCAGTGCTCTTAACCACTGAGCCATCTTTCTAGCCTATGGTTGATTACCCCTTTATAAAAAATTACTGAATCCACTTGCCTGTGTGCTTGATTTCAACCAAATTCTTCTTTGCAATGATTTTTTTTTTTTTTTTTTGGCTTTTTGAGACTGGGTTTCTCTGTGTAGCTTTGCGCCTTTCCTAGAACTTGCTCTGTAGCCCAGGCTACAGAGATCTACCTGGCTCTGCCTCTCGAGTGCTGGGATTAAAAGTGTGCGCCATCACTGCCTGGCTGCAATAATTTATATATCCCAGATCTGTCTGATATCTTCCCTGGAAGTTCTCCAGAGCCTGCCTCTATCATACCCTATGGGACTTGGTGTTTAGTAGGTATATGGTAAATATTTGCTGAATGAATGGAAAGTGGAATATATTAACTACAATACAAAACATATTTCTCTCTTTAGGGTCTCCCGGTCACTGTCCTGTTTACATTGGGAGGAGACTGATCTCATGCTATCACAGGAGTGATATCTCTGGAGGGCAGAGGGCAGAACATCTGTTTTGTTTTTTTCACACAGTAGTACTCTTGAATGAGTCATGATCTGGATCTATGACTCATGTTTTGTGGAGGGAGTCAGTTTCCCCTAGTCTAGGGGTTATTACCTAAGTTCCACAGCACTTGATAAGCGGAACCACTTTGGGACCACAGCCATTGGCAGACTTAGATTCTCATCCTTGGCATCTGTTGGAGGGAGCTGCTGCCTCCCCTTGCTCAGCATCCACTTCTGCTTCTAATGCTGTCATGACAGGCTTTGAAAAAGAATGCTCCCTGATCTCTGACCATGCAGCTCAGATGGGATACAGGCTTTCAGTGCAGGCCTGACCAACCAGAACATTCCATCCTTCTAGGCACAGTAGTCCCAGGATGAATTGTGGCCAAAGCTATGACCCAATAACTCAATTACAGTTGTGTTGAAACCCAGAAGTTCATTTTCAGCTAGATTTATCAGGACAATAGGTTATTAAACTACAGCTGTCTTCATTACTTTAAATGGAATAACTCACTTCAATAACCAAACTCTGAACCAAGGGAATTGTGGTCACAGTGGACACTGGATCCAGCTATGTCTGACCAACAGCTGAATTTTCTGTTAATGCAATGAAAAGTATTTGAACTAACACACATTCCTTTCTTTCTCTGTGGTCTCTTTCTGGGCCAGCTGAAGCTTCAAGTGTCATAGTTCTTAGAGATGGTGTGCTTTCAAAGCCACGATGCCACTGGGGATGAAAATACCTGTGTGACCATTTCCTGGGTCTACCATGAATCAGTTCAAGACAATTCTAAGCTCCAAGTCTCAGAAAAGGGGCTGAAGCACTAGGCTGGGGCAGAAACGCTCTGGACGCAGAGGCCTAGTGTGCTGAACAGGGACTAAAGGCTGTTCAAGGTGGCCACGTGGCCAATGCTTAGACAGCATGGATGGCACAATAGGATGGAACTTTGCTCTAGTGCAATGGCGTTGACATTTTAAAGACGGTTTCACTGTGTAGTTCAGGCTGAGCCTCCTGCCTCAGCCTCCACAGTTCTGGGGGTGACAGGCATGTGTCACCATGCCCAGAATCATTAACTTTTTCCAAGGCAAAATGAGGTGAGCATAGGACTGTTGGGGGTGGCAAAGCTCTAATGGCAGGGAACAGGCAGAGGAGTAGCTAATGGCCTCGCTGCCTTTTGTGTAGGAGACGGTTCCACTTCCGTCACCCACCAGTAACAATTGTAGTGTTCAGTTTAAGCAACTGCCTGTATTCTCACCAAGCTCAGAAGTCAGAAACAGTGGTAGGCCATTGCAGCAGCTCCTCTCAGGAGGAGGGTGACAGGAAAGGTAGTCCTCCTCAGCAGCAACAGCCCAGAAGCACAGCCCCGACTTCTTCAGGCGTAACACCAGAGATTCACTCCTTAGGCACTTTTCAGCTCTCCATCCACCAGGCTTTTTCCAAAGATCTCAAGGCAAGGTTTATGTTGAACAAGTTCCAGCAGTGAGGTCAGCCTCGTGGAAGGTTCCCATATATGACATACGTCTGCTGCGTTGCCCGAGAGTGTTACCAAGGCCCCCTCACTGAGGCTGTTCAGAGAAGCAGGTCTTGGCTGGGTTCCCACATTAAGGGGGCAGTGGAGTTTTGGTTTCTGGGAAACAGGAGGTACTATTCTTTTTGTCCAGTTAAAATGCAGTATATGTTCTTTCAAGTTGGGAAAAATGGAAAAAAGGAGAGGGGGGGAAAAATAAAGAATCATTTCATAACCCTACCCCTTAATACGAATCCATCCTTTTCTGAATGCACGCGCCTATGTATATTTTAGGAAGGCAGCATTGTGGTATGGTTGAGAGTATCAGTTTGGGGGCTAGAGATGGCTCAGCAGTCAAAAGCACTTTCTGCTTTTGCACGGGATCTGGGTTCTGTTCCCAGCATTCTTCACGGCAGCTCACTTCAGCTCTAGAGAATCCAAAGCTCTGTTTTGGCTTTGCAGGCACCTGTATGCACACAGTACACCCCCCCACACACACATTAAAAAATAATTTTGCTGTCCAACATATTTACTCTTCTTTCATGTTGGTGTCACAGATTTCTAGGCTACCTCTAACCCCTGCTCAGTTGGTGAAGAGAAGTGAGTTATCACCCACAGTCTCACACACCATCCTAGACATTCCAAAGAAGACGAAGCCAGCACAGTGGCTTAGCAGGGTGGGTGGCTAGGCAACTGCTCCATTTGCTGGGACTCTGAAAGGCTCAGGGCCTCGGCTGTAAGGCCTGAGGAGAAAGTGGGAGGACCCACTTGAAACAACACCGGAACAAGAGACGACTTCCTGCCTGTGGAGGGGACAGTGGGCAGGCAAACCACACTGACCACAAATGAACTACCACACAGATCGCTGCAGGACGCACCATTCCATTTGCCTGCAATCAGACAGAAAACTCTAGAGCACAACACAAGTGAGCTGTTTTATTACAGAAGAAAATAACATCCTAACCTTTTAAATAATATACTTCTGTTTTTTAAAACAAAATCAACTTATTGGGGGCTGTAAGCTCCTCATGCACTTCCCTCCAGAGTGATACGCTCCCTTAGTAATGCCACAAACAAGAAAAAAAGCCAAATCCTGTAGCTGGAGTTTTCTCCAGTCCTGCCTGGCCCACGGTCAGGACAAATCTCTCTCACCCGCAAGTCCCGCAGCCACTTAGACCCAACCAAGTAAACACACAGAGACTTATATAGCTTACAAACTATATGGCCACAGCAGGCTTCTTGTTATCTAGTTCTTATATCTTAAATTAACCCAAATATATTAGTCTATAAGTTGCCACGTGGCTCGTGGCTTACCAGTATCTTACATGTTGCAGCTGGCAGCATCTTCTCTGCCTTAGCCTTCCACTTCCCAGAATTCTCCTCTGTCCTTGTACTGCCTATATTTCCTGCCTGGCTACTGGTCAATCAGTGTTTTATTTATTAACCAATCAGAGCAACACATTTAACATACAGAACATCCCACAGCAAAATCCTTCAAAATGGCTTTCACAGTTTTGCATAGATGCCCTTATTTAGTCCAAAGGTAGAGATGAACAAGTTGGCAGATAAATCACAAGAGGAACAAAAGGCCAGTGGTTGGATCTAAAGAGATGCTTTCTCTTGCATCCTAATTTTTCAGTTAGTTGCTTGGTGTGATTTGCTCATTTTTCAGATTTGCCTTAAAAAAAATAAAATGGCTTATTTTCAAATAACAAATTAAAAAGATCAACAGTCTCCCATTGGTGTTGATCCTTTCATATTCTGTCTTAAAAGCTTAATTCTGCAGCGGGGGTAGGGTGGATGGGCAGTAAACTGATCAGGGTACATGATTCAGGAGGAGGGTAAGACTTTCTGTAAAATACATCTATCTATCTATCTATTTATTTATTTAGTGTGAGAGTGTGTGTGTGCGCGTGCGCGCGCGCATGCACGTGCACGCATACGCATACCACAGTGCACAAGTGGAGGTCAGAGGACAACTTGGGGGAAGTTGATGCTCTCCTTCCATCATGTGGGTCCCAGGAATTGAACTTGGGCTGCTGGGCTTGGGGGCAAGTGCCTTTACCCAATGAGCCAACTCCCTGGATCACGACTGAGCTTTATCGAAGGTCTGTGATGGTCACAATCCTGTCCTTGACAGTGACATGACTGCAGTCCTGGAACAGGGAGAAAGGAAGGACGATGAGCTTGTGGAAAATCCTTAGAGTCATTAAAAAACAAACGTTTATTTATTTTTTGATTTGAGCCTGGCTTCTATGAATAGCTTCGCACTCCCTTAGGTAGCCCAGGAGGGCCTTGTTCCTCCAGCCGCTACCCAGGGTTGACGTTACAGGGTATACACTACTCAGCTCGGTTCATTAGGACTGGGACTGGAGCCAGGGGCGGAGGCTTGTGCAGAAAGCGCTCCACCAGCTGAACTACACCCCCAGCCCTAAACCTCTCATTTAAAATGCCCACTCCAGTGGTAACCTAGATCCAGAAAGACAAATGCCAAGTGTTATCTCTTATTTGTGGAGCCCAGCTCTGAACGTTTACGTTTGAGTCGATACCCTAATATCTCAGAAGAAGCCAGGAAAGCAGAGAGGGACCACGGCAGCGAGGCTGGTCACCAGGCTCCAGGGAGGGAGTAGTAGGGGTCAAGTGCTACAGAGGGGTTAAGAGAATAATGGGGGGTTATCTGGGGAGGGGGAGGAAGAATAATACAGGGAGAGAGGGAAGAAGAGATAAGTAACACTAAGGGTGCCTGAAAACATAGGTTCCCCTATTTTATAAGTTTACTTCAAAAATACATACAATATGCTAGGTACAGTGGTAATCATAACACTTGGGAGGCAGGAGGCAAGTGGATCTCTGAGTTTAAGGCTGCCTGGTCTACATAGTGAGTAGCAGCTGGCTACTGAGACCCTGTCCCTCCCAATATATATTGTTGGTCATTGATTGGAGGATTAGAAGTCTCCCCAAACAATACGAGCTATTGTCATTGGCCTTGGTTGCCTCCCAGAACTTGAAGGTAAGACTTGCTGAAGATACCACACTCTTTCGGACACGGCACGCGGAGGACTCAAGCTGGAACTGACCTGGAAACCCTCCTTGCTGAGGATTGGCTCTCAGAGCATTGAAAGGTACTACGTAAGCTGCTACAGAAGAGAAGCAAGTGGATGTCCTACCCAGCTGTACACCTACGACTCACAATAACAACCAGATAGGTAAGCTAGCCACAGGGGCTCAACAGTGGCATTTTTATCCTGGGGGTGACTAACAGTGGCCTTCTCAGTGGGAGCGAATTCATATTTGGTACTGTAAACATAGCCATGGCTGGAGAGGGTCACAGTCCTGAGAGAAGAACCTGCCAGCGCCATTTTCCTAAACCGACAGAGTTTCTGACTGTATTCTAAACACCCTTTTACCTACGGACACATGGAGCTCTCTCGCCCTTCACCAATAAAGCTTCCCTTTGCAGCAGATGAAGACCATCAGAGGGCAGCAACTGATGAAAATACCAGAAATAAGTGACAGATCTACAGGGCAACCAGGAAAACCAAGCTTTGGGAAAAGTCTCAGAACAGGGGAGCAGAGTGTGCGAGTCAGAGGCCCAGGACGCCTGCTGTGAGACAGCAGTGACCCCTAGACTTGACAGGGAGCATGCATCCACGAAATATCAACAATACGGTGGCATAAACAAGACAGACTATTTTGACAACACCAGTTTAACCTGCCAACATGGATGGGAGAAATTTCACATGGTCCCACCCCTAGGTGAAAGCTCCAGGTCATTGTCTGCTGAGAGAGGGAGAATTCGTTTCCTCAAGGGATGAGCTCCTGCAGACATTGTCCAATCCCAAATGGTCATCGCAGAACATGTGTATATATGAGCAGAGCTAAATAGACTCAGTAGGCTGTATAAATGTGCGTATATGTACATGTAATAATTAATCATGAATTTGGGAGGGAGAAGAGGGGACACAGGAGGAACTGGAGGGGCAAGGGAGGTGTGGGAGTGATGTAGATGCAGCACTCTTGTGAAGTTCTGGAAAATAAGTGAGTAAATAAAGAAAATGCTGGCTCGAGGTCAGTGATTCCTAGACTGGGAGCCAAGACTGGGAGCCAGACCATGATGTCAGTGGCAATTACAGTAACAGGCCGGGGAATCATCACTCCCACCAAGCTCTACTCATGGTCTGAATCAGCATCTTCCCATAGATTTTCTTGTTAAATATTCCTTTATTCAGAAGAATTAGTAGGTTTCTGGCAATGTTGGGGGCATTATATCATCCAGAAAATAAAGGCCACCTACCACCATCTGGTGGGGGTGGAGGGCAGGTTCTCACTCTGGCGTAAAAAGGCTTGCTTATTGATTGATTGATTGATTGGAGTCAACAGGGTCTGGTTATGTAGCTCAGGCTGGCCTCAAACTGGTGATTCTCCTGTTGCAGCCTCCTGAGTGCTGGCATTACAGGTATGTTGCACCATGAGCAACTCCAGAAAGAATCTTTAGAACTAGAAACCTGGGTACTAGTGTCCCAGGCCTATTTGATGGTACAATCTTTATTTCAACATTCTGGCATCTAAACATTACTATATCCCAAGATAGACCAATATATATACTTTTTGAGACAGAGCTTGCCTAGAACACACTGTGTAGATCAGGCTGGCTTCAAACCTACACAGATCTGCCTGTCTCTGCCTACTGAGTCAGCACTCCTGGCCCTGTTTATTTTTTAAGATTTATATTTTCTTCCTCACTTTCAGCTGAAATGTGTTATCTGAGTTTGATCCACAAGACTGAAAATAAAGTTCAATAAAAAAACCTAAAAATAATAAATCAATAATACACATACATTTTCAGAAGCTATTATTCTATGAAGCTTAAGTTTTTGTGCTTGGAAAAAGTATGAAGTACACCAACACACACACACACACACACACACACGCGCGCGTGTGTGTGTGTGTATCACAACTGTTTTATCATACAAAATCAGCTCTCACATCCCATGATCCTAGCCTTCTGTGGTTCTCTCTGATACATTCCCTGCTCTTTTATGCTTTATGGCATAGGGCTCTGGCTCCTTCCTCTATGTTGCTTGCTTTTCTCTGGACCTCCTTCCCTAGCCTCCCTCAAAAAGGAAGAGAGAAAACCCCAGGCTGGTGTGGAGTCAGTACCAGAATCTCATTGACCTGAGGCTTATCTGACATCCTGAGATCTATGATCAGCTAAGCTTGTTGTCGTGGACACAAGCTGGGAGAAGAAACCACTTCCTGGTGTGTGTGTGTGTGTGTGTGTGTGTGTGTGTGTGTGTGTGAGAGAGAGAGAGAGAGAGAGAGAGAGAGAGAGAGAGAGAGAGAGAGAGCGAGCTCTATTTTCTATGCAAACTGAGTGCATAGAATGAAATATGCTTAATTTACCTAGTTTACATGGCTTTTCCCTTTGTATTCAGGCTGCTCACTGAAACTTAGTAACAAACACTGACCAAAGTAACATTTAATAAGTAGATAATGTATTAGTATTTTGTTATTACTTCCATTGCTAGTGATGCTGGGGATTGAACCCAGGGCCTCATGCATGCTGAACACATACTCTGTCTGGGCTACACCCGTGCCCCACTTATTTCATCTTCTCATCCTCTGTAAAGTAAGTATTATTATCCCACGTATCAGATGAAAGACCCAGGAAGGGTCAGAGCCTCACAGATAGACATTAATGGGAGACAGAGTGGGATCCAAACCTGTCTCCACCGCCCACCGCTTCTTGTGTTCGTGCTGACTGTGGAACTCTGGAAAGGCAGGAGTAACGGGGCTGAACTCAGGTGGGTTACAAAGTAGCATGCACTTCAAGGCTTCTGACTTGTACATAGATACGTACGCAGAACAGAGGGGGGTCTCTGCCATGAGGGTGAAAGCCTTTCTGCCGACAGGTTGAAATCTCTTGAAGGCCATAGTCAGTTAACTTAAAGAATCCAGTTCTGAAATAAGAAAGGGCAGGCTCAGAGTCAAGAGTCAAGGTATTCCCTAAGAGGCCTCCCCTCAGTCTCAACACTGTCTTTGCCTGTCTCCCTCTGTCTCTTGTACTCACACATTCCAGGCAAGCACACGGACTCAGCAGGGCAGAAGAATTTTGAGACAGCGTTCACAGTATACTGGCTTATAGCCTTCTTCTCTGGAGAATGGGTCATAGTTAAAGAATAGATTATCTGGTGATTATAAATAGGAGTCAGGAATTTTTTTTAAGGCTTATTTACTCTATTTTGTGAGTGCTTTGCCTACATGTCTGGTACACAGTGAGGTCAGAAGAGGGTGTTAGAAGCCTCAGAGTTAACAGATGATTGTGAACCACTGAGTGGGTGCTGGGAATTGAACCCATGTCCTCTGCACAAGCAACAAGTGCTCTGACAAGCCATCTTCCCCATCTCCAAAGAGGAATTCTTTGGGGGCTGGAGAGATGGCTCAGAGGTTAAGACTGCTCTTCCAGAGGTCCTGAGTTCAATTTCCAGCAACCACATGGTGGCTCATAACCATCTGTAATGAGATCTGGCGCCCTCTTCTGTAAACATAATAAATAAATAAATGTTTAAAAAAAAGTAAAAAAAAAAAGAGGAATTCTCTACTTGAAAATTAAAACTAAAAGTGAGAAATTCCTTTGGGCAAATCAACAACAGATTTAAATAGGAATAAAAAAAGGACCAATGAACAATTACTTAGGTGAATTAAGAGTCTTCGGTCTGAGGAATAGAGGGGAAATGTTAAGAACAGAGTCACAAAGCCCTGTGGGATAACACCAAGTACACAAAAGTGAAACCTAAAAACAATGAAACGTAAGAAGGCTAGTTCATGACTGTCTCCATTCTTAGCTCTGCTGGACAGTTCAGAGTAAAGACGACAATTGGAATGAAAAGAATTAATCCTAGGAGATAGTGTCCAATGTGAGAATTCTTTAACCTTTAACTTCAGGCTCTTGAGATCTTATTACTGGAAGTCAAATAGTTCAAATTTCTTGAAGGGTTTTCTTAGAAGACTGACATTATTAATATATCTTTTAAAGATTAGGTTGTGTTTATCAGAATATGGACCTTAAAAGAAGCCTTCTAGAGCAGTCAATTAAGACAGTTTATGATCTTTATTTTTAAAAGGTTGGGGTTGGGGATTTAGCTCAGTGGTAGAGTGCTTGCCTAGCAAGCGTAAGGCCCTGGGTTCGATCCTCAGCTTCCCCCCAAAAATAAATAAATAAATAAATAAAAGTAAAAGGTCTAGGGGCCTGGAGGATGGCTCAGTCAGTAAAAATGCTTGACATACAAACACAAGAACCCGAGACTGTACCCCCAGCATCTACAAAAGAGCCTGGTGTGATGGTATTCATCTAAAATCCCCAAGCTAGGGAGACAGAGAGTGGTACTCTCCGACCTAACCAGTGATCTCCAGGTTCAGCCAGAGACCTTGTGTCACAAACAGTAAGGTAGAAAAGCAACAGAGAAAGATGTCCTATGCCAACCCCTAGCCTCCACACATATGTGAACACTTGTGCACAGGCACCCTCCTATACACGTGTACACATGTAAGCAAACACATGAACACATACACACACACACACACACACACACACACACACACACACACACACACGGCTGGTTTCAATAGTAGAGAACTTTTGTTCCTTGTAAGACCCATGACCACATCCTTGGTACTCACTCTTGGAACTTGGGGGAGCAGACAATTGCTATGGACTCCGGTAACATCATTTGATAGGAGCAGTGAGTGTGCAGATCCACACTGGACAGAAAGGCTGTTTGGGTTGGGTGAGTCTGAAAAGATGAAACAGGTCAGACAATTTCCAGTGGCCCAGCTGCCATGCCTGGCCCACTAAGGAAGGCAGTTCCAAGGAGCTCCCAACAGCTGGCCCCAACCCCTTCTTCAGGTACAGAGCTATTTGCAGCCATAAGGGACACACTTGACCCTCACAGTGAGTTCCTGCCCAGCACTGTAAACACATGGAGTCCAACACCAGTGTGTGGAAAGATCTTTGGCGCTCTGACCTCAATCCTGACTCTGAGGGCTGTGTGCTCTCTCCCATGAGCTCTTCTGATGGACTGTCCTGCTGGCACATTGTCTCGCCCAGCCTGCCTATTCATCCCTCCTCCACTGCTCACCAGATGTAAACACACACACACACACACACACACACACACACACACACACACCCCAGACAGCTGCATACCAGAGTGTGGATAAATCTTGAAGGGTTAAGCAGAGGAAGCCGGATGTAAAAATTACATATCTTACAATTGCAGTTCAAGGTCAGAACCAAGCTGAGCAGAAGGACAGCAAGTAGGGGGTCAGACTTAGGGGGTGAACTCTAAAGAAAGTTAGGGCAGGGTGATGGGTGCAGAGGGGGAGCATTCTTGGAGACAGGAAGTGGGAGGGGTGGAGCAGGCCACTGGCAGCGTCCTCTTTCCTTATTTAGGTAGTGTGTGCACAAAGATGCTGGCACAATGATCCATTGAACTGCAGGGTTAGTCTGGGTACAGACACAACTCGGCTACATTTTAACGTACAATGCTTTAGGATAATCGAAGCCAGATCAAAACAAAACAGGGTCAAGCCGTTCCACACTCAACAAACAGGTCATCAGTCTGTCAGTGCAGCTCTGCCAAGAGCTACCTCATCTCTCTCCCTTCCCTTAGAGCCAAGCTTCAAGATGGCAGCCTCTACCATCCCCACCATCTTCATGCTATGACTTCCTGTTTCGTCTTCTGGAGACAGGGACTTGCTATGTAGCCCAGGTTGGCCACAATGCATAACCCTCCTGGCTGAGTGCTAGGATTACAGGCTGGGCTACCACACCCGGCTTCCCATGACTTCAAAATCTTAGTCTTTGCTCCACCATTGGGTTTCACTGGATTCATCTCTTCAGTGAGCTCCCAGCCCTAGCAGGTGATCCAAGTCTTTTTCACGCTAGTGCCCAAGGCAGGTGAGCATCCCAGACCCCCTTTTAACGTCCCTGCTCTGTGGCTTCTGTGGCTTCCACTTTCCCTGGCTTCCCACATCTTCACTTCCTTTTTACACTCACTGCATTTTCTGCCCCCTTAGTAGCCTGCCTCCAGGCTGCCAGCAAGTAACTTCTTCCTGTCAACCCTCCCCACTTTCAGGGATGCCTGGGCCAGTGGATACAAAAGCCTCCCAGATCGCTCTCCTGTTTCGACCTTGCATCTTTTTCTGAGGAAAACCCGCAAATTCCAGCCAACAGGACCACTCACTGATGCAGGAGCACAGTGTACCTATCCATTGCTCACCCCTCCCCCACGAAACTCTCCTTTGGCCCCTCATTACAAGTCATCATAAGTCACCTCAATTGTGAGCCCCACCCCTTGCTCTGAAACCCACAGTGCCCTGTGTTCACCTGCTGAGGAATATAACGCGCGCTGCCTCATGTGAACAGGTGCTGGTTTTCTGTGTGATCCTCAATTGTGTCCCCAGGCAGCACAACAGGACAAGTTTTCTATCTGCCATCTTATGTCCTTGCACTCGGCATCCCCCCCCCCCCCCCCGTTGTTTATGTAACTGAACTGAAAAGGAACTGCCCTACACGGCACTTCCCTAGTTCTGAGTACAAGCGTGTATGGCTCCCTAAACCCACAAATAATCCACCCGAGTGTGGCTTACATCTGCCATATGCCAAGGAAAGCAGCTTGCTCAGTGAGTCAGAGACCTTCAAAAACGAGAGAAACCCAGCACTTGGAAGGCAGGAGCAGGTGGATCTTTGCAAGTTCTAGGCCAGCCTGGTCTACATAGTAGTTCCAGGCCAGCCATGGATACACAGAGAAACCCTGTCTTGAAAACAAAAACAAAACAAACAAAGACAACCCCCAAACAAAACAACAAAAACAAGACAAAAAAAAAAAATGAGAGAAACATTCAGAAGCACTCTTTAGGGAAGAAACTGTGTTTCTTTGGACATCATCAAAAGTGTGCATGAGTGTGCAAACACTTGAAAACTGCATGCAAAAGTAAGTGCTGCTTCATAGTGACAGAGTGCAACCCTCAGAATGACCTCCCTTGGCTATTTAAAATATTTCAGTTATACAGCTTTCAGGTAGATGGTCTCTACGCCATGTCCACAAATATCCAGCTTCCCTTCACCACTGATACCAGAACATCAAAGAATTCGTTTTAGTAAAAGATAAAGTTGAGAAAAACTGCAAAAGCTCTTGGCAATGCTCTGAGTCAATACCGGACCACCGGTAGTCATGTGTGCAGAGACACAGTCTGGTAGTCATGTGTGCAGAGGCACAATCCAGTAGTCATGTGTGCAGAGACACAATCGGGTAGTCATGTGTGCAGAGACACAATCGGGTAGTCATGTGTGCAGAGACACAATCCGGTAGTCATGTGTGCAGAGACACAGTCTGGTAGTCATGTGTGCAGAGACACAATCTGGTAGTCATGTGTGCAGAGACACAGTCTGGTAGTCATGTGTGCAGAGACACAATCTGGTAGTCATGTGTGCAGAGGCACAGTCTGGTAGTCATGTGTGCAGAGACACAATCGGGTAGTCATGTGTGCAGAGACACAATCGGGTAGTCATGTGTGCAGAGGCACAGTCTGGTAGTCATGTGTGCAGAGACACAATCTGGTAGTCATGTGTGCAGAGACACAATCTGGTAGTCATGTGTGCAGAGACACAATCTGGTAGTCATGTGTGCAGAGACACAATTCGGTAGTCATGTGTGCAGAGACACAATCTGGTAGTCATGTGTGCAGAGGCACAAAGAGTTTGCATGGGCTTTACTCGGCTCAGGGAGTGAAGCAGGCAGTGTGCTTCTAACAGACAAGAGGAACCCTGTGGAAGTCAGATCTTACATGGATCCAGCCAAGAGTGAGGAGTCCAAGATCATCCTGCATAAAGAAAATTTCTTCTTCATTCTCTGTGTGACAATAATCAGGCCCACCATTTTGTCTGGGGATGAGAACATGTGTAATTGTGAATTCATTTCTCATCTGCAAAGGAGAAAACAACAGGTCATAATTCCCTGGGGCTCTCAACCCCACACCCTTAACAGAGGAAATGGAAGCCTCTCCACCCTGAGCATGACACTCACTCCTCCACCCTGAATCCCTCACCCCAGCGCTTCACAACAGTGGGTGTTCATGTATTTTGTCTAGGTACTCAATAAAGCCACAGGTGTTGAGACAAACCCCAAATCTAACCTCTTAGCACAGGCTGGGCCAATGCAACAGCCCTAGGAGCTTTCTTGTAGTAGTCAACAGGTCTGCTCAGTGTTCTTGAGGTGTTCTGGAAAGAGCCCCTCTGCTGCCTAAAGCAGCTTCCCTGCTCAGGCCTCGAACCTCTAGGTGAGGTTTGCTTCAAAGTTACTCATTACTCCTTGACTTGTTTGGAAATGAGGAATGGGTTCAGGCGCTCCCCTCAGTGGCCCTGCCTTCCTCACAGTCCCTACATCTCCTAGTGAACATACTGCTCAGCACTCTCTCTACCCCAGGGTTCCTCCCGTCTCTGCAAAGGACTGCACACTTTATGGACACATACGGAGACCTTAGATAATTTATATCCCCGGGCCACCACTCAGGAAGAGCCTTCCTGCTCAGTTTAGAATTTAAGCCTTCTTTCCTTCCTTCTTTCTTGAGACAAACTCTTATTCCATAGTCAATGCTGGCCACAACTCTCTATGTAGTTTAAGATGACCTCAAACTTGTGGAAAGCCTTCTGTCTCAGATTCCCCAGGGGTAAGATTACAGGCGTGAGGCACCACGCACCACTCCTGACCAGTATTACAGTGTATGTGTGTGCATGCATGTGTGTGTAGGCCAGAGGAAAATCTTGTATGTTGTTCTTCACGTTCAATTACATTTGTTTTTAAGACGTGGCCTCTTATTGGCCTGGGAATTCTAAAGTAGGCTGTCTGACCCACAAACTTCAGGGACCTGCCTCTCTACCTCCCCAGTAGCCATGCCATGCACTCTTGGTGGAGGGCTTGGTGCCGAGTCAGACCCTGGATATCCTGTCTGAGAGTTACAGGAGGCCACAGAGGAGACAGATCCAGCTCGGGCAAGCACCACTTCCTTACCAGTTTTCCACAGAGGACTCCACAAGTTTCAATGCCTTTGGCAGTATTGGCACTGGCAAGCTGGAGAAATTCCGAGCACAAGTTGCGGGGTACCACAATGTGGCGCAGGCCTTCGATGGTGGGAACTGAAATGGGCAAGAGGGAAAAGTCTGAGGCCATAGGGGCAGGGGTCCCTGAGCAGAAATCAGAGCTGGCAGCCCGGGGGAGAGACGCTACGTCACTGGGTTTCCCTCCATGGGCCCCTTTCCCCTCAGCGGCACCACAGAGGGACATAAAGTCTCTTCTCCAACATCGGGCCACAGCTGACTGGGAGCTGTGACCACATACACACTTTAGTATCAACCAGACTGGATGGAGCACTATTTCTGAAAATGACCATGAGGAATTCCTAAGGAAACTGGTATGTATGTGGGCGCCTGGGCTCTATGGGCAAGGTCCACTCTCAACATGGGTAGACAGCATGCAGCTAGCCGGGAGCTGCAGGGAACAGAGAAAAGATTTCCTGTGCATCTCTTCTAGGACATGCACGCTCTTCTGTCCTGAGACTGCAGGTCTGCTAGGCTCTGGACCCTGGGTTGTGGACATGTGCTGAGTCCTCAGATCTCTGGCCTCAGACTGAGGCTCACGCAAGTGGCTTCCTTGATCTGTGCCTTTCACACGTGGACTGAGCCACACTATCAGTACTGCAGAGCTTCCGTGTGCAAAGTCTGTTGTGGGAATGCTCAGCCATGCAGGCCAAGTCCCCGAAGGGCCGTGCGACCATGGGAGACTCCACTTGTACTTTAAAGGACATTACAGAGTGCCTGGTGGCACACAAAGAAACTTGTCTCTAGGAGAGAGTTCCACAGAGATTCCCCCTTTAGGGCAGTGTGGTAGGAACGGAGCAGTGTCTTGGGACCCCGAAGCTGTGTGCAACTAGGGTGCATCTCAGCCTGGGAATGCTGCATCCTGAGACCCCAACTGTGAGTACAGCTGGCGACTGAGCCCAGCAGAACCAATATGGCACGATTCTGGACTGAGTTGGGACCAGTCACCCCTCCCCTGCTCCTCTTTCCTCCTTCTGAATGGTGTCATCTCACTCCTGACTCCCCACTGTATTTTGGGAATGTGGATTCGAGGCTGCACAAGCTCACAGCTGGAGAAGGCTGACTGCCTCATCTAGATCTGATTTAGATGGAAAGTTGGATTCTTCTTTTGTGATCCCCATCCTTCAAGGAGAGGAGGTTTTGATCATTCAAGGTAAGGATCACCTTCTACTTTTTGAAGGTTTTTTGAAAAGAAAGGTATGATGGCAAAAGGCACACGACTGTCATCTCAGCACTCGGAATACTGAGGCAGGGGAATCGCAGGTCTGGTGCCAGTCAGTCTATACAGTGAGGCTCAGAAAGCAAAACAACAAAAAGGGACTGAGGAGCTGATGGCTACATGGGTACAGAGACTGCTGGTTAAACACGAACCTGAGTTCAAATCCCCAGAAGCCACATAAAACACAGGACAGCAGGGCACATCTACCGGCCCCATGTGCCTATGGGAAGATGAATGGCAGGAACAGAAGGATCATCAGAAGATCATGGCTGACAACAGAGAGGTCCTGTTTCAAATAAGGTGGAAGCTGAGGACTGACCCTCAAGGTTGTCTGTTGTCTGACCACCTGGTGCCCTCTGGAACACCTGCTAGAAGAAAGTTTAGCTGGGCAGTGGTGGCACACACCTTTAATCCCAGCACTCGGGAGGCAGAGCCAGGCAGATCTCTGTGAGTTCAAGGCCAGCCTGGTCTATAGAGCGCGATCCAGGACAGGCTCCAAAACTACTCAGAGAAACCCTGTCTCGAAACAAAACAAAACAAAACAAAAAAAAAAGGTCAAGCTCCCTGAGAAGGCATTTCCAAAGCAGCTTGAAAGACCTATCTAGGATGCCAAGAGTGAATCCACTCATGAACTCCACAGAGCAGCTGTGTGAGGCCCGGCAAGCTAGGGGAGGAAGGAACTTCCTCTGCCACGTTTTCCTATTAAGAACAAAGTAAAACAGGCGTGCCGCATCCACACATTGAACTGCAAGACCTGCGCTGCCAGGGGAGCCAGCGCAGACCTGCAGACAGGGCTACAGCAGCTGAACAGCTGTATCTGTGGGTGACAGGTGAAGGCTGGGCAGAGTCTTCCTCTCAACCCGTTCTCAGAAGGCATGACTCACCCACAGGAGACACAAGAGGAGAACGCCTGGAGGCCTCACCTGCAGGAAGTTAGAATCTACTTATTGACAAATGATGGCACTATCAGAAATTATTTCAAAAATATCGAGGATGGGAAGATCTTTGGGAGTTTTATGGGCCTTGAATCAATCTGACCGAACAGAGAGGACCGTTAAGAAAAGCAGAGAAGGCAGCTGCTAAGGCTGGATGGAAGCTAACAAACCTGTGGGGAAGGCATTGGAAAGTGTTCCCCGGAGCACAGGCCATGCAAGAAGGAGCCGCAGAGGGATGGAAGATTTCAGAGGGACCCAGGGAGAAGGTCTGAAGGGCAGCCTCAGAGCACAGCCCTCCTTCCTTTCTTAGATGTTTGAGGATGGGTCATAAGGTTTTCTGAAGGCGCCGAGCACCCACCCGCAATGCCCAGCCGCACTGAGCAGCTCCTTACGGATGAGGGGCACTCCAGGGCATGGTGGGTAATTCAGTGGCCTTAAAAATAAAAAGCCAGTCACATAGCCGGGCGGTGGTGGCACACACCTTTAATCCCAGCACTTGGGAGGCAGAGGCAGGCGGATCTCTGTGAGTTCGAGGCCAGCCTGGGCTACAGAGTGAGATCCAGGACAGGTTCCAAAGCTACGTGGAGAAACCCTGTCTCAGAGGAAAAAAAAAAAAAAAAGCCACTCAGAGTTGCATGTGGTACTAAACATTTTAAAACTGCTTCCAGGAAGTGCCACCTGTGACCTCTAGTTCACTGAACACTTCACATTTCTGCAGAACCCTTAAAAGTTGAGGGCCTGTCTTCCAGGAAGTTTTTAGAAAACTGACGCAGATCAGCCTAAGTTAAAGGCCATTTGACAAGACAGACAGGATGGCAGGACAGAAAAAGACAGCACTCATCACACGAGGTTCTATTGGCACAGCAAAGGAAGAGGGACACGGAAGTAAGAGAGATGGAAGGCGGCATCAGCAGGGGACTCACCGTTTTCTATGATGCTTAGTGCTCCGGGTTTCAGGGACCTGTCCACCACGGGCGGCTTAGCTGGCCTCACGGTTCTGTTACAGTCTGAAGTCTGCGTGGGTGACGTGGGGACCACATCTACACAAGGCTTTTCCAGATCAGGTAGCAGAGGCCCACACGGGCCAGGGTCCACCTTCCTGAACTCTTGGACAATTTTTAGCCGCTCCTTTTCCAGCTCCTGCTTCTGGATCATCTCCTCAAAGGCATGGAATTGCTCCTGCTCCAGCTGCTTCTGCTTCTGCTGGGCGACTCTCTGTCTTTCCTTTTCCAGCTCTTGCTGGATGGCGATATTCCGGGCGAGTTCCTCCTCTTCCTTTTTCTACAGAAGAAGAAAAAAGGGCCTTGGCTAACGCATCACCTCTCTGAAGGAAAGCCTTCTCGGCACAGAGATGTCCAAAATACTGTTTTGCTCTGGTCTGATTTCCCAGTTCAGAACTTGTGCTTTGCTGGATACCTCTAAAGCCATGAAGTAGTCACCACCCTGTTCTACCAGGCCACCATATACCTGTCAGGGACAGTTAGAGTTCCTACCTTCAAGGTACCTTGGTGTGACAGCTAGTGTTCATTGCCAACTTGACAGGCTCTAGAATCATCTGGAGAACAAGGCTCTGGACATGTCTGTAGGGGATGATCTTGACCCATCTTAATTGCAGATGGGACCATTCCCTCCCTGTGCAGGGGACCCTGGAGTGTATAACAAAGAGAGCTGAGCACCAGTGTGCAAGCATTCATGCTGTTTGTTTTTAATTTTTACAATTACATTTACTTCTATGTTTACTAGAGTGGTGACATGTGCCAAGGCTTATATGTGGAGGTCAGAGGACAACTTGTGGGAGTCTCCAAGCTTTCCTAGTGGTTATTGAAATACAATGACATTTAAACTAATAAATATCAATTAACAAACTCCTGTAATGCATTAGAAATGTATGGCTCAGAGCCGTTAATCCCTCTGCTGACTGTCAGTACCAGTGTGCGGGAACAGCTCAGCAGACGGCTACATATTGGCACACAGGTATCCCTCCAGTGTGTATTCTTGCTCTACAAGGAAGCACTGTAGGGCCCTGTGTCTCTCCACAAGCTGAAACTATTCTAAACAAGACCCACTGCACATCACTGGGGAGATGAATGACTACAAAAAGCTTTTGGGACAAGCACAGGATCCCAACTTCTCACACCCGACCTCTGAAACACCTATGCTCTGGTGAGGAAGTTCACTGTGGTCAGGTCTCTAGCTGTAGATATGACAGAAAGGTCACAGGTGTCTGTCCTCAAGTCACCCTCTTGGGCCCATAGGCTGAATCTGTGAGAATCCTCCCTATCACCACTCATTAGTGACTCTTTTGAGTCACTGGCCTTTGTGCCCCCTCACCCTGCACAAACCAGCCCATTAAAAATCACAGACTCCATTTGCCATGGCACAGCACAGCCCTGGGGCTGGCTGAGAGCAAGCACACCATCCTCCTAGCTCTTGAAGGCTGCTCACACTGACCTTCTGTTCTTTATACTGCTCATATTCTTTGGTGTATCTTTTCAAGAGTTCAGTCTTCAGTTCTTCTGCTTTAGGGAAAGCAACGTTCTTTAATTTCTGAAATACAAAACCAAACCCGAGAATCAGAACATTCTAATGTCAGTCAAGGAAGAGAGTGAGCGAGAGCGAGTGAGAGAGAGAGAGAGAGAACTAGAGTGACATCACTGTCCCTCCTACATGTATGTGATTTCAACCCCTCACCCCGCCATCCCACTACCCCCTCCTGTATTGGAGAGGCAGCCCAGTTCTTCTCTGTGGCTCTGACAGGCAGATGAATGGGCTGAGGTTGCAGGTCAGTTGCTCGGCGCTGCTCTGGAGCTTAGAGACAGACACCAGTGAAAACGGGGACCCACCTTGACCGCATCTTTCTTCTCAGGAATGATGGCTGATTTGTAGTCTCGGTGTTTTGGAAGTTTTTCAATGAACAGCCTATGGAAACAGACTGGAATGATTAGGGTACACAGAAAATGCCACATGAGACCCTGAGACAATGCAGCCATGAAACAAGAGTTTCTAGGGATGTTAGGGAGACCAGGCACAGGCCTTGTCCTCTGCCAGCTTTGTTCCTGCGTAGAAGTTTCCGATCTTTTCTCCCCAGACAGGGAGTAACTGCAAACACAAGATTCCTGCATCAAAAAGGAGAGCCTCAGGGTGAGTGAGATGACTCAGTAGGTAAAGGCACTTGCAGCCAAGGCTGGGGACCAGAGTTTAACCCTTACTATTCACATAGTGGAGGAAGAGAACCAAACCAGCCAAGTAGTTTACCAACTTCCATGAATGCCACATTGCCGGCACCCCCACCCCAACAAAAAATATAGAAAGGTAAATTTTAAAAAATTCCTAGGAAGGATATAGCATCCATTGATGCCTGTAATTCCAGCCCCAAGGAGGCATTGTGAGTTTTAAACTAGACTGAACTACTTAGTGAGAATGTCTTAAAACAGAAAAAAAGCCATTGCCCCCGCATCTCCAAACCAAATGTAAATAAAAGCCTGTGGTATGCCCCAGTTGTAACTCCAAAGAAAAAGGCCTTTTCCTTGTGATATGACAGAAAGGGCCTCTGTCATAAAACATGCCTCATTCTGTGCTGGCTAATCTTGGTTGTCTACTTGACACACCTGGGAGGAGGGAACCTCAACTGAGGAATTGCCTCCATCATATTGGCCTGTGGATCTTTCTATGGGACACTGTGTTGACTGCTAATTGATGAAGGAGGGCCTAGTCCACTGTGAGTGGTGTTAACCCTAGGCAGGTGGGCCTGGACAGTACAAAAAAAGGTAGATAGACATGAGCCAGGGAGCAAGCCAGTAAGCAGCAGCCTCTGTTGGTTTCCCCTTCAAATTCCTGCCTTGATTTCCCATAAGTCACATGAGTCCTTTTCTTTCCAAGCTGCTTTTGGTCAGAGTGGTTTATCACAGCAACAAAGATGCCAAGCAGAACAGAGGCCATTGGCAGCCAGGGGTAGGAGGTGAAGAGAAAACCATGGCCAGTATTGCTTTTGTGACCTTGAGCACTAGAAGTTTTTCCTGGGATTCAATCCTTCAGAGAAGAATATTTTGCACCAAACCAAGTGTGGGAATGCCCCCAGTGTGTGCAGCCTGCAGTCCAAAGGCAGATGCAACTAAGAGTAACTCTGAAGGCAGCCAACACAGAATCATAGACTTATTGAAAGATAACGTGTACAGGCCAAAAGAAGTGACTCTCAAAAGTTGTTCTCTGACCTTTGTACATGAACATGGCAAGTGATCCATATACCTCTCCATACTACTACTACTACTACTACTACTACTACTACTACTACTACTAAATAATAATAATAAATATAAATTAAAAAAACAAAAAATTAAAGGACTGCACTCATAGCCAATATCTGCCATGTGTGGATATGATTATAGTCAGTAGCAGACACGGTAATAAAAGACAGGGGAGAGAATTATCATGGAGGAGATCTAACACCAGGGCTGGAAACTTCTGAGGTGCCAACACAACGCAGCAGTGGCCAGATGGATGCTTCTGTCTGGGGTTATATCTGGTTGCAGACTAGAGAAAGGAAATCAGTCAAAACAAAGACATGTCAGCCAACACACAAAAACCACCTCACAGGGGTTGGGGATTTAGCTCAGTGGTAGAGCACTTGCCTAGCAAGTGCAAGGCCCTGGGTTCGATCCTCAGCTCCAAAACAAAACAAAACAAAACAAAACAAAACAAAACAAAACAAAACACCCACCTCACAGAGTGACAGAGGAGGCAAAAGTGGGAAGGGCAGGCAGAGAGCGCACAGGACAAGAGTTTTCAGCTTCACCTCAGAAGAAGGAAATGCCAAGGAAAGGTGATGTAGCAGTTTTGCCATCAGATAGATTGTGCTTGGCATAGGCGCAGGTGTAGGAAATGTGTGCTCTCGTGTGTTAGCAAGATGGTAAAGAGAGATCTGACCTTTCTTTCTTATTGGAAGGAAAACGTGGGAGATGATTATTCAAACTTAAGATGTACATAGCCAAGAAACTCAGTTTGGCTCATGGAACTTACGGAGGAGATCAATATACACCATCTATGCATACACCGAGATATGCACACCAGAAGATTCAATATGGAATTATAAAAGCAGGGGAAACAACAATGTCCATTGAGGCAGGATAATTGAATAAATCATTACATATCCAACTGTGAAACAATGTTTGTCAATCACTCATTCATTCAGAAACTACTTACTGAGCATTTCTATAAGGTGCCGAGCTGGGCTCTGACGGCTGGGGATATACCATAAATCACTCAAGCTTTTCCCCTCCATTACAATGGAGAAAAGACATTAAAAAAGGAAGTATGTCAAAGAATCAGCGCCATTAGGGCTGGAGAGATGGCTCGAAGGTTAAGAGCACTGGCAGATCTCCCAGAGGACCTGAGATTGATTCCCAGCACCCACACGGCAGGTCACAGCTGTCTAATTCCAGTCCCACGAGATCGGACACTCTCTCTTGGCCTCCTCTGGCACCAGGCATACATGTGGTTCACAGACATACAAGCAGACAGAACACTCCCCAGTATGTAACAGAAATACGTAAAAAGGCATCAGTGCCAGGAAGGTCATTATCAACGGGAAAGGAGGATGGGCAGTGGCTGGAGGATGGGTTTGAGATGGAGTACCTCAGGGAAGCACACAAGACGACGTCTGAGTAGGGATTGGAAGAGAACGGGTCATGAAGAGATCCAGAAGACTGTTCAGGTAGAAAGAGAAGGCTCCATGTGGCCCCAAGTGGAAAAACAGTATCACTAAGAGAATGAGCTCAGAACAGAATACAGACTGCAGCCGCTTTCCTGCTTCAAGGACAAAGGAGCAGGGATGCTTGTGTATGCAGAAATGCTATCTCATAGGTGCCGGATGGGACGCCATTATTATTATTATTATTATTATTATTATTTGCACGTGTGTGTGTGTGTGTGTTCATATGTGGAGGTCAGAGGACAACTTGTGGAGTTAGTTCTCTCCTCTACCTTTACGTGGGCTCCAGGGATTGAACACCAACTTCCATGGCAAAGTACTTTACCCACTGAGACATATCACCAACCTGCCATCTAAATTTTTTGTTTGAACTTGAATTCCTCCCTTCTAATATTTGAGGGAAAAAAACAACTCATTCAAAAAGTACGTCTTTAATCCCAGCACTTGGGAGGCAGAGCCGGGTGGATTTCTGTCAGCTTCAGGCCAGCCTGATCTACAGAGCGAGAAGATCCAGGACAGGCACCAAAACTACATGGAGAAACCCTGTCTTGAAAAACAAACAAAAAAAGAAAAGAAAAGGAAAAAAAAGCAGATTTTTCAATAGAAGGTTGCATTAAGGATCTTTATTTCACAGTTTCCAGTTTCCAAAGTTAATTGTCGAAGTGAACCTAAGCACGGGAGACCCTTTCTCTGGTCTATAAACCCCAGTCCCAGTGAATGCCTTCAGTACAGGTGATGGTTCACTTGCAGAAAGAGGATTTGTGTGAGGGAAAGCTCACACAGTACAGCAGACCCGAACTGCTAGAATATTCTAAGTCCCTTCTGTGCAGCCTTCTGATGCCCATAAAAAGCTGTGAAAGAATCCATGGCCTGGCTTATTGTCTGTGCTCATCATGAAAGTATGTACTGATCCCACATGCTGAAGATCTTTCTTCTATACTGGGGTCTGCAAAAGGCAACGCATTCCTTTAGCAGGAAAATTACTACCAAGCGGGGAGATATGCCCGAGATCATTAAGATGCCTGAACTGCTCGGGGAGGAAAGACAGACATGCCTTTTAAATCCTGAACTAAAGCATGCATGAAAGAGCCAGAACAATATTCTTATGAGTCGGGGAGGCAGAAGGGCGGTAAGGTAGATGTCTGCCCACCCCCCTCTCCAGTTGTAGTAACTGGTAGAGTGAGCCCCTTTGATGGGCTCACTGGCAGGAAGTCACCAAGTGAAAATCAGTCTCCCAGTCACTGGGCCAGAAATTCTCTGCACCACCCCCCATCCCCATTCCCCCTCCAACCCCGTCAGCTCACAGACTCAGAACCAGGTACCAGAATAATGAAGGCAGCTGCAGCTACTGCTTCAGGCCGAGTCAACCCAATGCAGTCCCAAATTAATTTCCAAATCCAACAAATCAAGCAAATGAAATGCAACCCTCCTATCCATAACTCACTGTGTATAGGGGCAGACACCCCACCCCATGTCAATTTCACCACTAACACTAATATGTGTCATTCAGAGTAACACTGGGTCACATTAAAAAAAAAAAAAAAGATGAAATCCAATTTCTTCTGCATCCATTAGTATTATTGTTGTTGCTGTTACTGGTGCTGGGGACCAAACCCAGGGTCTTCCACATTCTAGACAAGCTCTGTACCACTGAGCTGTATCTGCAGCTCTGCATGGACTCTTTTTTTTTTTTTTTTTTTTTTTCCTGGGACAAGGTTTCCCTGTGTAGTTTTGGAGCCTGTCCTGGATCTCACTCTGTAGACCAGGTTGGCCTCGAACTCACAGAGATCCTCCTGGCTCTACCTCCTGAGTGCTGGGATTAAAGGCGTGCGCGCCACCACCGCCTGGCCCCTTGAATGGACTCTTAACAGCATTAATATACATTTGACTCTATTTCTTGGGAGTTTGTTGTTACAGTAACACTCTCTCTTGGACCACTGGCCTCTCCTTTTTCACAAGATCTTTTCTTTATGGAAAAACAAAACCCAAAAACAAACCCATGCTCTAGAATTTCCCATCTTAAAATATAGAGAAGCACATTCACACTTCTCATCTCCATTCAATGACTTTCTCATTATTCTACTTTGTATCTTACCCAGGTTTCTACAAAGAGATGCCTAAGCTGGGCACGATGGTTCACACTTTTAATCCTGGCACTCAGGGGCAGGAGAATCTGTGAGTTTAAGGTCAGCCTGGCCTATGTAGTGAGTTCCAGGACAGCCAGGGGCGTGTAAAGGAGACCCTGTCTCAAAAAAAATTAAAACAATCAAACAAAAACCAAACAAACTAAAATCTCCAAACACCCTCCCCCCCCCACAAGCCGCCACTGCCAAGAAACCACTCCAAAACACAAAAACCAAACTGTCTATACCAGGATTTGGCAAAATAAAACTAGTGGGCCAAATCTAGCTAGCCATCTCTTCTTGTAAACAAAGAAAAAACAACCAGGAAAAATCCAGACACTGGGGTTGGCCAGAGTGAGGAGAGAGATGATACTGGCACCTAGTGGGCACAAACCAGAGATGCTGCTACCCTTCAACACTCAGCTCAGGCACAGAACCCAGAAGTAGTCCCTACTGTGTCAGAAACCATGCTTGAGAAGCCTGATAAACTCAGTGTGTCATGACTGATGGACTGATAAGAGACTCAGTGTGAGGACTGACATATAGCTGTCTGTCTGGGAGGACACATGTGGAACTGGTTAGAGTCGGTGCCTTAGGCAGGAGGAATGGAGAGGGAGGTTTACTATGATCTCAAGGGACTGCCTTCTGTAAGTCTAGACGGAAAACAAAAAGAACCCATGTTCTAGAATGGAGCCTGAAATAGGAGGTGTCAGCACAAACAGAAACCCAAGCTCATTCTTAACCCTAAGTTTGCTCCTCTGAGAACAGAACTGGAAGGTGATGTGCCTACTTAGTAAACACTGCCCTGTGAAGATCAAGGAAACAAGGCCAGGGAAACCCCTCCTGAGCCCCAGAGTTCCTCTGAGTCACAGGAAAACTCTATACGTCCTATTGTACTAAACTTCAGACTAGAAATGACAAGTAAGACCTTTCCCATATGCCCTTCCTCAGTCACGCAGTGCTCTTATCCCTGGGGCTTTAGGAGTCGTTCCCTGGTGACAGCCTGGACACCTCGTATTTATGCTGCCTACCCAGCTATCATGGACAAACAGTTTGGGAAGTGTCTTTCTGTGATAAGTCAGACAGCAAGTGGTCCATAGTTATCTGGTGACTCTGCGCAGTGATAGCTAAGAAGGAAACCTAGTACAGGAACCTGGGCTCTGCCACACACCAGCAGTAGTCCTGTCACTGGCTGCCTGAGCAGAGAAAGTGCAGTCAAAACACTCACCAACGCAGACACACCCAGCTTACCTGCTAACTCTTGTGTCTACCAGCTGGGCCATGTGGGCCTAGACCAAGGACTAAGACTCCTCCCCAGGAAATTTCTGAGTCAAATAATGCCACCTTTGGTCCTCAGTCCTTGAACAGCAAAGACGACTCACAGGTGAAAGCTGCGTGGAACCTGATTAGTGGCTGACATGGTCAAGTTCCCTACTATTAGCAACTGTGAGAAGCACAGGTGAGCACTGGGGCAGATGCAAGGGTGTCATTCACAAGAATGAAAAAAGGAGAACTGTGGGCGTCTTACGTGATGTACTTGTTGTAGAGGATAAAGGCATGTTCAATGTTGCCTTCTTCAGAGTAAATGGACGCCATGCGGATGATCTCAACACCAGAACGGAAGTAGCGCCGAGGTGGAATGTCTTCATTTAATTCAACCGCACTCCCAAGTTGAGACAGAATCCTCACCCGGTCTTGGGGTGGGAGACTCACATCCCCATGGTCAGACATTGGACCAGTAAGTTCTAGGATAAAAAAGAAAACCAGATAACATCAAAGCCAGGATCATATCTTCCCAGAGGTCTAGCACAGGATGAGCGTATCACAATTCTCTCAAAAATTATAGAAAAAGCTGGGCATGGTTGAGCACACCTTTAATTCCAGCCTCTGAATTCAAGGTCAGTCTAGTCTACAGAGCAAGTTCTAGGACAGCCAAGGCTACATAGAGAGACCCTGTCTCAAAACAAAAACCAAGCACAAAACAAACTAACAAAAATTAGAGAAAAGAAAACACTGCACGCAGTGGTTCCGATCAATAAATTATCCCTCCTATCCCCAAGAATACTCAAATCCCGATTTGAGAACTGACTGTCAAAAAAGAAATTGTCCCACAATTTGATGCTACAAGGAATACAGCCATTAACAGGTTACTGTGGGCTGGGTCTGGTGTTCCCTTAAGCACTCTTCATCAGGGGAAGGTGTGCCTAGAGCACAGTGGAGGTAAGGAAGCATCAGCTATTTTTTCTGTTCTCTATCTAGATACCTGCTTCCATTTCCCCAATACCTGGCAGAGTGGGTTCAGTGAACCTTCGCAAAGACTGCTCAGTTCACTCATGCTGACTATTTCAAATAAGTGATATTTACCATAATACACTTCCTCAGTTTTGAACACAAGTGTGTGTGTGTGTGTGTGTGTGTGTGTGTGTGTGTGTGTGTGTGTTTGGGGGGGGGCTTCTACTCTGCTCACTAAACCACTATTGGATTCTGTCCAGCACATTTACTATTTTCTGGGCCAGGCAGGTAGCACTCAGAAGCATCAGTGTATACTTGTCTCCACAAGCCAAGCAAGGCTTGACCAACAGTGGGGCAGTTACCTCAGATGGGGTGGGACACTCTAGGAGTTCTTACTCATTGCAATCCAGCTCCAGTGGGTCTACATTCTTTCTAGATGTCACTTCCTTCGACTACAGACCCTGCTCCACACACCATCATTCCACAGAATCTAGAGTGGAATCCGGGTTGTTGTTGTGCACTGGATCACAGCACACCCCAGCCAGCCTATTCTAGAATACACGCATCTTCTGTTCGAGCAGTCTCACTTTTCCATCTCTGTAGCACATTCCTCCGTCAGGATTCCCACCAACCCGGGAACTGCAGATTACAGTCTCCTTTAAACTTCAGCCATTGTTTTTCTGAGTTCTACTCACCTGTCCTGTTTTCTCTAGGCCAATTCTACTTTAGCTTGCTTCAACCTTTTGGGTGGCATTTCTTCCATGAAGTTTCCCCCACTAAAGCTCCTTATTTCCTAGCAAAAGCTGGGGGCTGCTAAGAACGTGGAGGCATTGCAAATGTAACACATCTCCTCCTGAGTGTAAAACCTGCCCAAGTCCCTAACTGCTGAACTGGGCAGAGCCCAGCAGAGCTCACTGGATTGGGATGCTGGCGGTGTGGGGGAGGCACTTGTGAGTAGAGAAGGGACCCTCCTCCGGAAGCCATCGATTGGCTTGGGTCAACATGGGGTTCAGCAACCATGCAGAGGAAAGATAGTGTCCGAAAAGAAGGGGGAAGGTCCAGGAGGGGCTCTGGAGGAGGCGAAAGGACAGAGCAGAGGGGCGTGTGCATCGGAGAGGGATCTAGCTGTAACAGCTGGCAGCGCCCTTCCAGAAAGCACTCAGTCAGGTTTCTCGAAAATGCAAGGAGTGTTGAGACCGGGCCTGGCTGGTCAGGAGCCAGCTCTGGGGACAGGGCTATCCCGGAGCTCGCACGCGGCGGACCGGGGTCGGGGGTACGGGTCCCACACTCATGGCTTCTCCCCGCGGGGCCCCACCGCACCAGGATCCCCCGTCCCGCAGCCTTCCCGGGACCCTTCCCACCTTTCCTGAAGGATGACAGTCGGAGCTTCCGGAAACGTCACCTCCGATGACACGCCCACTCTCGCCACTCCTTCAATTACACTCCAAGGATTTAAGACCTGGTGTGGAGAGCGGGTGGGTGGGGCTGGAATCTTCCACCAATGAGAACGAGCTCTGCAGCTGCGCTCTCCGTAGAGGAAAAGGAACCAGGAAGAGAAGGAAACCAAGTGAAGGAGGGAGCGGAGCTGCCGACCCAACCAGTATGTTTTAAAAATTATTTTGAAGCAGCAGTTTCCTGCCAATGGCTCCTCCACTGGGACAATAGCAATGTAACATTTCAACGAGGGGTCGATGTCTAGCTTGACATTCACAGCTCAGGTGACAGCACCGCTTCAAACAAAAGGACTACCCATCTAAGCAGCCACCCAGCCACCCTGTCAGTGGGTCCTGCTTTGTTTTGTTTTGTTTTAAACTTACATTCATTTTTATCGTGTGTGTGTGTGTGTGTGTGTGTGTGTGTGTGTGTGTGTGTGTGTGTGTGAGCATGCTGCAAGAGATGGTGACTGTCAGAGGACAACTTGGGGGGGCAGTTTCTTTCCTACCGTATGGGTTCTGGGCACTGGACCCAGGCCATCAGGCCTGGCGGCACGTGCCCCTACCCACTGACCCACCTCACCAGCCCACGCTGGTCCTGTTGTAATTCTCCTAAACTATAATTTCTTGAAAGAAGGGAGATTTTCTAACTTAAGGCTCTATCCCCAGTGCCTGCAATGGCTTGTGGTCCCACACTCCATACATATTCTTGCGTGTGCAGGGGTTATTGAGAGTACATGGATGGACTAATCAGTTCTGAAGGGGTCCATGACAAGGACAGGCTGATCATTGTGCTCTTGGGACCAAATTTCTCGACGAAACAATCAGAACTAGGAGAAGGCAGTGTGTTGCACAAATCCTAGATGGTCTTATAATCAAAACCCGGAGCCAGATATTGGGGTAAATGCTGAAAGATCAGAGGAAACAAGCCACGGCCACTTCCCACCTCGCCAACTCCTCAGCCGAAAAGAGAAGATCCTGGCTCCATGAATCCTCAGACTGAATGCCTCTGAGACCTCTCACCTGAGAGGGCCGAATTCCTGTCTCCTTCCTTTCCCTGCCCAGCCATATCACTTCCTGTCTCAACCTTCCTAGTGCTGGGCTTAAAGGTGTGTGCCACCACTGCCTGGCTGTTTCTCTTTTCAAGTGGATTAAGCTTGTGTAGGTGGCTTTGGCCTTCCAGAGATCTAGACGGATCTCTGCCTCTTGAGTGCTAGGATTTAAGATGTGTGCCACCACTGCCTGACCTCTGTGGCTGGTTCTGTCCTCTGATCTTCAGGCAAGTTTTATTAGAGTCCAGCAAAATATCACCACAACAGTGGGATGGGGCACCCTTGTTAGTTAATTTAGTAAGTATCTGTGACACTAAGTCTGCAGGAACACTTGAGGGACAAGTTCCTGCTGTGAGGGCTGCCAGGGACTAGGGTGAGATGCAGTAGGGAGAAATCCACTAGTATAAGCTGTGAGCTCGGCGCACCACGGCACTGCACACGCCTGTCTTACACTTTGCTGAGGAATGAGGGTGTTTGTGAGGAGATGTGTGATGCCCTCTAAAGACAGACTGGTCACAGTATTGGCCTCTTTGCTGTGAGCTCATTGGGACTGAAAAAGACAGGTGAGCCTAGGCCATAAACACTTAGGGGGAAAGATGTGGTTTTATGGGTTCAAACACAGAAAAGGCACCAAGGCGTTGAATTTGTACACTATTATTGCAGGGAAATGATATAGTTGGTACTTATCTCCAGCTATAGAACACACCTCAGTTAGCTGGCTCAAATTTCCCAGTGTAGAACTCGTAGTAGCATTGGGATGGGCTTGTGGTTCTGAGCTCCATTTTGTTTGAAGGCAGGCCTTTCCTGTCACTGAGAACAAATTAGTTAGGGAAGTTAAGTTCTTATCGTTATTGGGAAATTCTTCAACGTGTATTTGTGTTGTTAAAATGAATGCTTAAACCAGACATGATGGTGAAAGCCTGTAAGACAGTCATGGCCGCCCCCCCCCCAAGACTCTTAGGTTATTTTAACGTTTCTTTTAAATGTATATGCATAAGATTCCCCCATTCTAACAGATGACATTAGTGTTTTTTTTGTTCTTTTTGTTTTGTTTTTGTTTTTTGAGCTGAGGATCAAACCCAGGGCCTTGTGCTTGCCAGGCAGGCGCTCTACCACTGAGCTAAATCCCCAACCTGACATTAGTATATGTTATATGGACAGAACCTATTCTTGGGGAGAAAGGAAAACCTCCAGATTGAATTAATCTGATCCATGAACTTCTGGCAGCTTTAAAGGACCAAACAATGGGATTAAAGGCTTTTTTTAAAAATATCTTTAATATCTTTAATTTGGGTCAGGAGTAGGGTGAAGTTCATGGGGTGCACCTCTCAGGGGATGGTGTGGTCCAAAGTTCTTATTTTTCACTTTCTTCATAACTGCTACCTTCCTTGTGATGGGCTAGGTCAGATTGGGCATACATCTATTTCTTTTCTACTTTCCTCCCCTCCCTTTATTGTGGGAAATGTTTGTTGGAAAAAGCCTTTGTTTTGCATTCTTAAGCGCATAGATGTCACTTCCGGTCACCTTCCAGAAGAAGGGCTCTTCTCAGTATCCAGATGCTCTGAAAATGGCTCTGCCCACCAGAAGCAAGCAGCAGAGAGGCAGCAGCAGCTGACTGCAAGCTTTCCTTATTCTGGTTGAATCCTGCCCATACTCTGCTGCTTTTTCTTCCTTAGACCATGTAGACATCCCACTGTTTGGGTCTTTCATGCTCGAAAAGCATCAAAGATGCTTTCCTTCCTTCCCTTTTTTGTTTGTTGGTTTGTTTGTTTTGCACAGGGTCTCACTCTGCAGCCCAACCTGGTCTGGAACTCACCAGGTAGCCAGAGCAGGCATCAAATGCACAGGAGGTTCTCCTGCATCAGCCTCAGAAGTGCTAGGATCACAGGTGTGAGCCACCTAGGTGCCCAGCTCCATTCTCTTCTTTTGTGAGTGCAGCTGGTGTGGCAGTTATAACTGGCTTACTTCTGCTTGCAAACTGCCAATCCCAGTATAGAATCTTGACCCTCCAACATTCTGTATCAACCTCGGGTGCAGGATCAAGAAAAAAAACGGAAGAGTTGGAGAAAGAAGACATTAGTGAAGGCCAGGTAAAGTACAGGTCCAGAAAAAAGGTATTTGCGTGGGTTTTTTGTTGTTATTTTACTGTGGGAAATGAGCCAACACGTCTTGCCTCCTTTTGTATTTTCAGAGCTGGAAATTGGATGTTTTTATATATCAAGAGAGTCCAGAAATGGTCATGAAATCTGCACACTGAAAAGAGAAACTTAAACATGTTTTCTCATGTTATGTCTCCCATTAGCATGCGTGTAAATGGTAGGTCACTTTTCATGGTTCACAAAGGCATTTACACACAGTTCATATTTAGTGGCCTAAAACAACAACAACAAAGATATGGCCTTATTTTAACGGTATTCACTTAATTACCCAATTATTATTTAATTAACTATTATTAATTATTATTCAATTAACTGTATCCTTAAATACTTTTTGAGGTATTGAACCCAGGGCCTCATGCACACTAGACTCCTTTACATTACATATTAAGCTACATTCCCAGCTCAACAAAAATATTTTTGTTGTTGTTTTTTAGAGATTGGGTTTCTCTGTAACCCTGGATGTCCTGGAACTCACTTTGTAGACCAGGCTGGCCTCCATCTCAGAGATTTGCCAGCCTCTGCCTTCCAAGTGCTGGGGTTCAAGGCACACACCACCACACCTGGCCAAAAAACAAAAAAACAAAACAAAACAAAAAAACCCTTTTCACACACAAATATTTTCATCTTGAGTAGTGCTGGGTAAAACACTATAAGAGGAATGTCTGCTTCACAGAAAGCCTGGATGGCCTTTCTCCTTTACCTAACCAGATTATTTCATGGCCCAAGGCAAATCTATTCATGAAGGATGCTGTATCAGTCAGTTTTCATCTCTGACAAAATACCAGAGGGAACAACCCAAAGGAGGAAAAGTTTACTGTGTCTCACAGTTGCAGCTGTTTCAGAGCATCATTGTCCTCATCACTGTGGACCAGTGGTGAGGCAGAGCATCATTGTCCTCATCACTGTGGACCAGTGGTGAGGCAGAGCATCAGCAGGGGTCGGGGAAGGAGACTAATGTAGAGACTGGGAGGGACAGGCAAAGATCCAAGCTTCAAAGCACACCCCTTGCACCACATTGCTTTTAACAGGCCCCACTTGCTAGTTTCTGTCACTCCCCAGTAGTGCCATCACATTATGACCCCACCAAAGGGTCAATACATTGATTGGGTTAGAGTCCACATGAGCCCCATTATTTAAAAAAACCTTGTAGTTGGCTTTTAAAGATGCTGTTTTCTGCTAATATTTTACTACATGCATGTTTTCCTATTTATATTCTATTACAATTTTTAAAGAAAGCAACATGGTGAGGCATACCGTGTGCCTTCTCATGATATATTTCAAAGCAGCATGAACCAGCTTGCCCTGATGGACTTTATGGGAAACAGTAAAGAAAGGCACTTGAGAAATGCAGTATGGTGTTACACCATGCCTCAAGCACAAGGTCAGGCATTGGCAGCCCAGCCTGCCGTGAGCTCCTTTAGCATTTAAGTCCCTGATTAGTGCTTCTGCTGTGACCTCTGAGTGAGTCTCACCAGCTTCTTGTGTCAGTGATGATGTGAGTCTGGGCTGAGTTGCTAATGATTTGCCTGAGGAGGGTAGTGCTAGAAAAATCTACAGATACAATCCATGTCGGGGCCACTAAGCTTTCAGGGGTGCCTGTGTGAATCTGTCTAGGAACTTTAGAATGAGTGACTAGGCAATATGTGGCACAAGATTTCAAGGGCTACAAGCCATGGGGACATGGGACGGGCCTCTGCAGATAAATACTGCAAGTATAGTCCTTTTAAAAGTGTTTTTTCCCCCCATGGTCACGCATGGAAGATTGGGAGTGTGGGATATGGCTTTAAATATGGGAAATTTTCAAGGTTTTGTTTTCTTTTGAGTTCATTGTCCTATTTCATAAAACCTCTTTCCATAGTGCTCCTGTGTGCTCTGTGAAAGGTCTTAGGTTTGGGGCTCAAGGGGTTCATTCACTGAGGTGGACTGGCTTTCTATCTAAGGGACTTGCTGGACGAGTCATTAATGCCACAGATAGACGGCAACATGACCGAGGCTCTGAAGAGAGTTCAGGCCCACATGGCAGAGTCATCCTCAGGCTCTAGAATATTGGAGTCACAGGCATGTCAACCCACATCTGGGCAGTGGGGGAAGAGATAAAAAATGAGATAAAATTGGGGAAGCTGCTTGTTCAGGAAGGAATGCAGTAAAGAGTCAACCTTCTGCTCTCCCTGGCTCCCTTCCTGCACCTTCACTACGTGCGAGCTGGGGTGACTGTCTTGTCCACACCACCACAGGCTTCACAGTGGTCAAAAGCGCATCTCCAGCATTAACACAGAAGGGGAACAGACACACAGCTCCTCCCTAGGGAACAGCCAGAGATCATTTCCTCACAAGGACCCTCAGGACAGACCCTTCTTGTTCTCCACATGGGTCTTCAGAGCCACGAGTCACAAGACAATGCCAGTGCAGAACCCTGTGTGTGTTTTATCCACAGAGGAGCTGCCACTCAGGCAGGGCTGGGAGCCAAGGGAGAGGACAGGGCCAGAGAAGTCTGGACTAAACTTTGTGCACATTCTAAAGCTCTGAAGCATTGTCTCCCCATCTGCTGAACACTGGGCTAGAGAGAACTCTCCTTAGAGTGAGTAGGGAGTCAGAAAGTGCATCTTCACCGCAGTGAGTTCTGCACACATGGATGGTGGGATCTATGTGGAAATGCAGTGAGTTCTGCACACATGGATGGAGGGATCTATGTGGAAACACAGTGAGCTCTGCACATGTGGATGGTGGGATCTATGTGTAAAGCACAGTGAGCTCTGCACATGTGGATGGTGGGGTCTATGTGGAAAACACAGTGAGCTCTGCACATGTGGATGGTGGGGTCTATGTGGAAACACAGTGTGCTCTGCACATGTGGATGGTGGGGTCTATGTGAAAAACACAGTGAGCTCTGCACATGTGGATGGTGGGATCTATGTGGGAAACACAGTGAGCTCTGCACATGTGGATGGTGGGATCTATGTGTAAAGCACAGTGAGCTCTGCACATGTGGATAGTGGGGTCTATGTGGAAAACTTGATTCTAAACTCATCCTATACAGTAACTTGTCTTTTAGAGAGAAGGTCTCATGAAGTCTAGACTGGCCTTTAACTTGCTGTCATGAAGGATAACTATAGCTGGAGTTTTTCTCTCCAGGTCTCGACAAGCCCTGGCAGTCCCATAGCCCATTTATAAAAATAAACATACAGATGCTTATATTCCTTACAAACTGTATGGCCATGGCAGGCTTCTTGTGATCTAGTTCTTCTATCTTAAAGTAACCCATTTCTATAAATCTATACCTTGCCACATGGTTTGTGGCTTACCAGGATCTTACATGTTGATACTCATGGTGGTGGCTGGCGGTGTCTTCTCATTCAGCCTTCCTGTTCCCAGAATTCTCTCCTCTGCTTGTCCTGCCTATATTTCCTGCCTGGCTACTGGCCAATCAGCATTTTATTTATACAGAGTGATATCCACAGCACTTCCCCTTTTCTTTTTTTTCAAAAAGGAAGGTTTTAACTTTCACATAGTAAAATTACATATAACAAAACAATTATCAAGCAAGAATTACAATTACAATATCTAGTCTATTTGTAATATCCAGTCTATTTGTATTTGGCAAAATTAAAGAAGATATCCTATCTATCTTATATTTGTGAGTCTAAGGTTTCATATTTAACTTATCTCTTATCCTAACTAAGGAAAATTATATCTAGTCTTCAACTACATCAAAGATCTCAGAAGGATATAATATTACCTGAGAAATGGGAAGCAAGCAACTTTCGAGAGTCTGGTGAGAGTAGACAGAGATAGTTGGCAGCCTGGACAGTCATCCAAAGTTCCTCTGTAAAGTTGGGGCATCTGTCTTCAGCCCACAGGTCTAGCATCTCTCAGTGGCTTTTCTCTGTGTCCTGTAGAATGCCTGGCAGTTTCCTCTGTGAAGCAGGAACCTGAAGGACCATTTTGCCAAGCAAACTTAAGTGGTCACCTTCCTATAGGTCCTGCATGTCCAGTTGATACATTTTTTTTTCAAGCAGTCCAGGCAAGAACAGTTTCTTGCCCAAATGGCTATTTTTGTCAAGAAGTAGATAAACTCCATATGGAGTGTCTTTGATGCCCATCCTCCTCTCTGAAGTAAATAGGTGCTACAAGGAGCAGACATGTCTCACTGTCCAGAAAGTCTAAATTTTTTAAACATTTAAAATGCCATATTCTGTAGGTCTTTGAAGTGTTTGAAGATTACCCACCTAATTGAATTATATCTATGTATACCTAGAAAAACAACATGACTATCATAGAAGACTAATTATTAATCTGTATTTCTTAATTATCCATTACAATCTAAATGAGTTACATAAACATAATACCTCAAACAAGAATAGAAATATATATACACACACACATATATATATATATATATACAGTATAACAAAATTAACTTTAAATTTATATCAATAAACTAAAATCCATACCAATGTAAAAAATTCTTCAAACAAGATTTTGCTCTTTAAAAGTAGATTCAATAATCTACCCTTTCATCCTATCATATCTATATCATATCCCCTTTACTTCTTTAGAAAGAGATGGCATTTATAATCAATCTGATTTAAATAAAAATATTGGGGTTTTTTTCTTTCTGTCCCACACCAGAGGACTCTTCTGATGTGGGACAAAAGAATCTCTCAACCTTTTTTTTTTTTATTTTTAGCAATAATGTTTGGGTTTAGAGAAGGAGTGAGCCAATTCCATCTCCAAAGCCAGCTTGGTATATTTGGGAATTTGGGCATAGCTTCTCTTACTACTTCCTTATGGAGGGGGGCACTGTATCTTATGGGGACATAAAGAAAATTTTAGAGTCTGTGTTTATTTTATAAGTGGGCTGTGGAACTGCCAGGGCTTGGTGGGAACTGGAGAGAAATTCTCCAACTACAGATGACTTTGAACTCCTGATCCTTCTGCCTTCAACTCCCAAGTAGGAAATAACTTGCATGTCCTCCAGGCTGGGTTCTATGCAGTGGCTCCAATTCCCACATTAGCCCCAAGAGGGTCTTCTCTAGCCACTGCCATGCCATAGAGGAGGAAGCTGACACAGGAAGCTGCTCTCTAAAGGCTAAGGTGGAGCTGTACCATCCCTCTTGCCTGGCACAGCCCATGAGATAAATTGAGGCTCTGAAGGAAAAATGGTTCTAAACCAGACAATGTAGGAGCTCTGCTATTGTCCGGACAGATGGAGAGGGCCCAGGCAGAAGGCGGCCAGAGCGCATGTGCAGGAGGCTCTCAGAGCATTGAGAGGAATTGCTGAGGGGCGTGACTCAGTTCAGGTGACTTCTCAGACGTGTGAGAAAGGTGCACAAAGCCAACCTGAGGAGGGGCCAGACGGCCAGTCCTGGGATCTGTAGGAGACCCAAGACAGAAGATGACAAGAAAGGCAGGACTTTGGGGAGACTCAGAAGGCAATAGGAAGCTGGGGAGAAGGCTCAGTCGGTAGAGTGCTCAACCTCAGGAGTCTGAGCTTTTGGTTTGGATCTCTGAAGTCCACGGAAAAGCCAGGCACCACGCTAAGCCTTACTCATGTGGCAAAATTTCAGCCCACCAAGAAACCTTGTCTCAGAATGTGGATTGTGCCTGAAAAACAACACCCAAGTTTGTCCTCTGACCTCCACACCTGCATGTTGTGCACGCATGCACCCACACCCATAGCGATGCACACCTCCAAAATGGTAATGGGTCCAACTGCTTCGGGGACTCGAGGAGTGAGCTAAGATGCAGCTGAGGAGTAGGCTCTGCAGTCCACAGCCTCATCCTGCAGAAGGAATCCACAGAAGCATCCCTCCTCTGAAGCTCACGGCCTTCCCACCTCCCAAGTGCAGCCCCGCCTCCTCACTCCTCTCTCTGGGCCCTTTGACTGTGGTAAGCGTTTCCCAGGGCAGCAGCAGAGCCACTGATACCTGGCTCTTGAGGGACTCTGCAGCAGGAAAGATGGCCTGGGACTGAATAACAGGACTGGCCAAGAAATGTAGCACAGAATTAGAGTATGGGGGATTGATGGGGAGACTGGTCAGAGGACAGAGGACTCTACACTGTCTCCTAATCTGCCAGCCATCCTCATCAGGAGTTCCAGATCATTGTGAACTGTGGAATAAGCAGGAGTGGAACTGGAGTAGTTTTTCCTAATGGTTCAGTGAGCAAGTGGAGGAACTAAAGCTTCACAAGGTGCAGCCCTTCAGTGCTCCAGCACACATGGGGTGAGGGCTCCCGACTCACCCCTAGCTGAGCAGCTATTGGCAGTTAACTGTTTTGCAGGGAGGAGGAGGCATTTTTCTTTAAGGGTGTATAGCCTGGGAAGTTGCCCAGGATCCAATAGGACCCCACAAACATGTGCATGCAAGACTCCCCCCCCCCCCCCCCCCCCCCCCCCCGTGAAACTCAGCAGGTTGTTCAAAATCAGAAAATGGGGCAGGTAGTTTGGCTTCAGGGGACAAGGCCCTTGACATCAAGCCTGACAGAGTTTAATCCTGGGATCCCACAGCGGGGAAGCAGAGAACTGATTCCTGCAAGTTTTCCTGAACACCACAGAGCCTCTAGCATTCTGTCTCTGTCTCTCTCTGTATGACTCACACATTTTAAAACATAAAAGTAGGGAGGCTGTGTTGGGAACAGGGATTCTGGAAGGAGCTGGAGAACGCAAGAGGGCATTGAAGATTAAATATGATTAAGACACATTACAGACACAGAGAACAATGTCAAAGAATAAGTTTCACAATTTACAGCCACAGGAAGTAAAAGTCTTTAATCCCAGCACCTGGGAGGCAGAAGCAGGTGGATCTTTGTAAGTTCCAGGCCAGCCTGGACTACATAGTGACTTCTAGGCTGGACATTGCTTCACACTGAGATCCAGCCACAGTAAAAAACCAAGAAAGACAGAAAAGGGTAAAGGGAAACAAAAGAGGAAAAAGAAAGTAACCAGGAGAAGGTTGCCTTCCAGCACCTGTCAGTCCCACTTGCTAACGACCATGTCTCTCATTCAACATGTGATACCTGGTCAGAGAAAAGACTCCAGAGCATGTCACAGAAGTTAACTTTCTTTTTTTTTAACTGCCACTTTTTTTTTTTTAAATGTATACAGTGTTCTGCCTGCCCGTATGCCTGCTGGCCAGAAGAGGGCACCAGATCTCATTACAGATGGTTGTGAGCCACCATGTGCTTGCTGGGAATTGAACTCTTAACCTCTGAGCCATCTCTCCAGCCCCAGAAGTTAACTTTTATTGTAGAATTAAATAACACATTTTTTAGAAATTACAAATCCTCTTAAAAATACACTTACTTGAAATAAAATATGAGTTTCTGTGAACTTCATGGAGAAGGACTGTGTGTGCTGGGTAGCTCCCCTTCTAGGCAGGGACAACACTAGCAGAAGCAGTGAAGAGAGTGTGTACCCAGTCAGAGTCCAGAGTCTGCCACTGACAGTGTGTCTGTCCTGTCATCCCCGCGCAGGACTCATCTTGTTGGAGGGCAGAAGTGAGCACTACCTTCCATGATGAGGTCATTACAACTTCAGAGCAATTCCAGCCTTCAAGGAAACACGTTCAGGCAAGCAGGCCTCTCTAGGCTAGACAGACTTTTGTGTTATGTTGTATTTGGTGGCCACAGCACAGTCAGGAAGATGGCCATCAGGACAACACTGTTGCAGGACTGGACAATCCGGAGGGGCTGAAATGAGTACTAGGCACGGAGGCAGGCTGCCCCATGCTGTTTTACATTAGACAGATACGACACAGCCCACAGCGCTGCAGCCGTCTGCTCTTGTCTCGCAGAGCTTGTGAGGGGGTCCCACTTTGTTCCGGAAGTCCTCATCCCACGTGTGGTGTTCTGCAGATCCTAAAAACCCAAAGGATCAAGGCGTGAAGGTTCAAGCCCCAAACAGCATCCTCTAAGGTTCTGGTGGGCGCCCAGCCAGTGCCACCAGTAGGATATTCTCTTCAGAGCTCTGACCCAGTTTCCATGGTGTTGGGGTAGCAGGCTATAGTCAAGCTCTTCTCCTGGGGAGACACCGCGCTGTCTGCATCAGGAACCTCAGCGTCTACTTGAAACTGCACTTCGGTGGTGAGCTTCTTCCCCTCCCCTCCCCTCCCCCTCTCCACCCTCTCTCTCCCCCTCTCCCTTCCCTTCTCCTCCCCTCCCCTCTCCCTCTACTCCCCCTCCCCCCTCCTAGATGTGATTTAAGAAAGATTCTTGTGTGCCTTTTGTGTGCCACATTTTGTGGTTCATTTTGTTTTTTGACAGAAACTGCTGAATACATGTAACAACAGTGTTTAACAATGATTGTGTTAGTAATTGAAACTCTATGTAAATATGTTGAACTTTTGTTTTTTGCCATTAGAAAAATTCCTTAGAAACAGATATTCCTACTGTGAATATTTTAGCTGATGAAGAATTCCTTCCCTTCCAGGAAAATACATTTGACCTGGTGGTTAGCAGCTTAAGGTTAGTAATCCACTTGTACTTTTAAAATACATGATAGAGAGGCTGGAGAGATACCTTGGTTGGTAAAGTGCTTGCTGCATAACGCGAAGACATGTTTGACTCACAGAACCCACATGAAAGGCAGACATAATGGCACATGCTTGTCATCCCAGCTCTGGAGAGGCAGTGACAGGCAGATCCCTGGCACTCCCTGGCCAGCAGCAGGTCAGTCTTACTTGATGAGTTCCAGACAAGTGAGAGACCCTATTTAAAAGACAGTGTGGTCAGACCCAAGCGTGAGGTTAGCCTCTGGCCTCCACAGGCACACATGTGCAGGCATACATGCATGTGTACACACATACAAACACACGTACATATATGTGTGTGTATATATGTTATAAATAGGTCTAATTTATGTTGTAACATTTTACTCTTAGGCTAACAATGGATAATGGATTAATACCACCACCCTCCACCCCCACCTGGAATTAAACCTAAGGCCTTGGTTTAAAGACAAGCACTCTGTTACTGAGCTGTATGTTCTTCACTGTGATAAAGTAAATTCTTTAGTTTATAAACTGTAAGATTCTTCTATTTAACAATTATGGATTAAGGACACTCTAATGGAAATCTGATGTAGTGTCTTAAGTTTCTTTTTATTCTCAGATTTCTACATACAGCGTGGTAAAACTCTTTTGCTGTCACACATTACAGAATAAACAGGGTCAGCAGAAAACATGAGATTTTAAAAGGTGTCTTATGTGTTAGTTTAGAAAGCTTTGTTCTTTTGATTTCCATCATCTTAAAAGATGTTGGATGTACTATCTACCTATTAAAATAGGAAAAATCCAAACACTGACAACGCCAACTGCTGGCAAGGCTGTAGAGCAACAGAAACTCACTGCTGGTGGGAATGCAAGATGATAGAGACACTTTGAAAGACTGTTTGATGATTTCCTGAAACTTGAACATACTTTGTTAGGTTTCAGCATTGATAATCCTTGGTATTTAACCAAAGAAATGAAAATTTATATCCATGCAAAATCATGAACATGAATAATATATTACTCTTTAAATTTTTTAAAAATTTGTTTATTTTATGCATATGAGTATTTTAACTGCAGGTGTGTCTGGTGCCCGTAGAGGCCAGAAATGGATGTAGAGTCCTCTGGAGCTGGAGTCACAGATTGTTGTGAGCCTCCATTTGGGTGTTAAATACTGAACTCAGCCTGCCACAAGAGCAGCAAGTGCTTTTGCCACTGTGGCTGTGTTATTAATTGCTAAAACTTGGAAGCAGCTAAGACGCTGCCTTAGGATTACTGTTGCTGTGATGAAAAACCATGACCAAAGTTACTTGAGAAGAAAAGGGTTACTTCACCCGCAGTTCTCTATGAAGTTCATCATCTACAGCAGTGAGGGCAACAACCTGAAGGCAGGAGTTGATGCAGAGGCTATGGAGGAGTGCTGCTTCGGGCTTGCCTGCCCTGCCTTGCTCACTGCTTTCTTACAGAACTCAGGACCACCTGCCCAGGGCTGGGACCACCCACAATGTGCTGGGCCCTCTCCCATTGATCACTACTAAGAAAATGTACTACAAACTTGCCTACAGCGGTTTCCTTAATTGGTTTTCTCCACTCAGGTGATTTTAGTTTGTGTCAAGTTGACAAAACCATCCAGCACAGATGACCTTCAGCACTAAGTGGTTGAATTGTGGTTCATCTTGACAGCGGAGTTATTTAGAACTAAAATGAAATAAGCTGTAGAAATATGATAAGAATGCAGGAGGGGTTGGGGATTTAGCTCAGTGGTAGAGCGCTTGCCTAGCAAGCACAAGGCCCTGGGTTCGATCCTCAGCTCAAAAAAACAAAAAAACAAACAAACAAAAAAAGAATTCAGGAAACTTAAAGACACATTACCAAATGAAAGTTTATTTAAAAAGCTGAGTATGTTGTTTCTAAGTATATGACAATCTGGAAAAGGCAAAATTATGGAGACAGTAAAAAAAGATCAGAGTTATGGAAGTATAGAAAACGTTTTAATTTCAGAATTCAAAGTTTAATACTTTTTTGTGGTTTACCCTAATGATGATTACACTAATTAAGGTTAAGCAACTATGTGTTTCTCTTTCAGTTTGCACTGGGTGAATGACCTTCCTAGAGCACTTGAACAGGTGAGGAAGCTTACCTTGGCTTAGTTCTGTGTTAGTTTATTGTATCCAGATTGACAAGTGTTTCTGTTTTCACTGTTTATAAGTCTTACAGAGAATGGAATGAAACCAAGTATTTGTAATGTTCTATGGGCTGGATATACTTGGTACTGTTTGACTTACAAATATGTACATTAGTGCCATTCCTTGAGAACTTTAAGAATTAGTCAGTTGTAGAATTACTTATATTTATAAAAGATTTAATTACTGTTTAAAATAATATTGGCATCACAAAGCATATTCTTTTGTTTGTTTGTCTTTTTTTGAGACAGTGTTTCTCCATGCAGCCATGACTACCCTGCAAGCCATTTTGTAGACCAGGCTGGCCTGGAACTCAGAGATCTGCCTGCCTCTGCCTCTTGAGTGCTGGGATTAAAGGTGTGTACCACCACTGCCTGGCTGCAAAGCATATTCTATATTTAAAAATTCCTTCTCTCCCTTTATAGCCTGTGAACTTTTTCTGGGTAGGAATTGTTTATGTTTCTATCTGTCCTGTACATTACTCTCAGTAAGTGTTAGGGAAATGCTTGTAGACTGGTGTTTATCAGTGAGCAGAGAGTGGTGGGTAGATGATGGTGTGGCCAAGTGGGGGTGTTCCAAGAGAACAGTTTGAAGGAAGCATGCAGAGCCACGGGAGAACGGGCCGAAACTAGGCTGAAACTCATCAGCTGTCACTTGTACTGCATTTCTTTAGCCAAAATAAACCACAAATTCAGCCCAGATTAAAAGAGTAGAAAATAAATTCCATCTGTTGGTGGGACATCTTTAAAAATTTATTTTTAGAGGGCACAAACAGGAAGAATTATAATTTTGGTGAGCTATCATTCTTTAAAATTTTTAAAAAGATTTATTTATTTACTATGTATACAGAAGAGGGCGCCAGATCTCATTACAGACGGTTGTGAGTCACCATGTGGTTGCTGGGAATTGAACTCAGGACCTCTGGAAGAGGAGTCGGTACTCTTAACCTCTGAGCCATCTCTCCAGCCCTCTTTAAATGTTTTATCTTGTAGTCTTTTGTTACTGTAAAAAGCAAATTGTATCTTATAAAATTTTACAACATACAACATCTTATAGATACTAGAATCATTAGTGAGTACATTTTCAGTCTTTGTCATTACCACACACCACACAGCACTGGCTCTAGGGTTCACGTCTGATGTTATTCACTTCCTGAATATATTTGGCAAAATAAGGTTTGTAGTCATAAAATACTAACTTGGATACATTATTGTTTTGATGTTTCTGTCTGTGAAGTTTGAAGGTTGTGTTGTATTTATTACAGATTCATTGTGTCTTAAAACCAGACGGGGCGTTTGTTGGTGCGATGTTTGGCGGAGACACGTTCTATGAGCTTCGGTGCTTACTGCAGTTAGTGGAAACAGAAAGGGAAGGAGGGTTTTCCCCACACATTTCCCCGTTCACTGCTGTCAGTGACCTAGGACATCTGCTTGGGAGAGCTGGCTTCAAAACTCTGACTGTGGTGAGTACCAGGAGAACCACGTCACCCGCTTACTTCATTGCTTGGGGCAGTTTTCCTTGCTCTTTCTTTTTATCTTCTTTTGGGGGGAGAGTTCAGTTCTCTCAACCAACCAAAAATCACATCATATCCTGTGTATTGATAGAAAGCAAGGTGGGGGGTAAAGTGGCAGAACCCCTAATCTTAAAAAATAGCCTCCAGAGGGGTAAGGGAAGAAACAGCAGGTTGCGAGAGTAGGCAAGGCTTTGTCAAGAGCAGAAGACAACCCGAGATGTCTCGCCTATGTCTGGCTGGATTTCTATAGACTTTATAATTGCCTATGTCAAAAAATAGTGGTTTTGATGCTGGGTGGTGGTGGCACACACCTTTAATCCCAGCACTCAGGAGGCAGAGCCAGGAGGGTCTCTGTGAGTTCAAGGCCAGCCTGGTCTACAGAGCGAGATCCAGGACAGTCACCAAAACTACACGGAGAAACTGTGTCTTGAAAAACCAAAAAAAAAAAAAAGTGTTTTTGAGATGTTGAACATCTAAAAATTAGAAAGCATAGCTTTGTGTCGAAGAACCAACATTACTGATACAAGAAGTTATGCATTAAGGGGTTATTATATTTTAAGACTTTTAAAATTATATAAATAATTCACAAATAATTTTTATTATAAATTTAAAACTATTGACAAACTGAAAAAATCTATCATCTGCCTTTAATTCCTCAAATCTTAGCTCTCTTCTGAGAACAGCATTTCTCAAAATTTTAGTCTTTGGTGTTCAAAATTTCAGAATTTGGTTTAATTCCAGCACTTGTGAGGCAGAGGCTGGTGGATGTCTGAGTTCAAGGCCACCCTGGTCTACAGAATGAGTTCCACATGAGAGTGCTCCTGAATTTGTCTCCTTCATACGCTTAGGAAGTGGGCTATCCTTGCCCCCAGGTAGTGCTGTCGAGCTGACTTTAAAGAAACTGCCCCTCACTTGGTGCATGCAGCAAGTGAACATATTTCAGGTCCTGGAGTGACATAATTATCACTCCCCATAATTTAATTCATAACAAAATGTCTACTCAGAATTCAGTATCTTTTAAAATTAACTATTCTTATTAACCTCACCCATCTGTTCTATTAAAAAGTGAACTATTCCTAATCATAATAACATATCCTCACCAATGGAATTAGCAGTAAGTGGTTATGACATTTCAGAGTCTGAGGGGGGCGGGTGAATGTGCAAACATTCACCTCTGCAACAGGAGTCTGAGGCTCAGGTAGGAAGCAGTGAAACCTGTCTCACTAAGGGGCCAAGAACTGCATCGCTGAGAGGAGTCCAGGGCTCTTGGGACCAGGCCAGAGCTTTGGAAGCTACACTGTGGGAAATCAAAAATTAAAAACAAATGGTATTCCTACTCTCTCACTTCTTACTAGGATGTAAAGACAAGCAAAGGTGATGTTTCCAAAACCTGCTCAGCCTGCAGGTGTGCTTCTCCAGGTGGGGACTCTGCATTGACTCTAATTATCATCAATACAAGGATTATTGATTTGGGGTTGTAATAGATTTTGAGGTCATCACTTTCAGACACAATCCAAGTCCTCCACTGCTGAGGGAAAGACATCTTTTTATCATTCTTGGGTTATTTACTAGGATGGAGGCCTCTGAAGCTTCTCGGTGTAGGCTAACCCAAGACCTGCACATTTTCAGAATGTAAAATTAATATGAGTCTTTGTGGAGGCCCACAAAGGTTTCCTAGTGAGAGCTGAGCTTGCTGTACACAGCTGAGCTGCATAAAGGGATGGATTGACCACGTGCATGGTCACCAGGTGTTTGGGATGGTCTGCATTTAGCTGTGTTGGGGGAGGTCTTTTGCTCAGCCCCTTGGCATTCCTATAAAAGCCCTTGAGATGAGACAAAAGGGGCTGGTGAGTTTTGATCCAGCCCTCTCTTCCTCAGGCTGTTCTGTGTTTCTGTCTGTCTCTTTCCTCTCTATATTTCTATCCAAATATTTCTCACTTCTCCCTACTCATGAGTACCCTGGGGAAAAAGTGGGGGTGGGTCCCCCCATGAGTATTTTGCCTGTAGACTTCAGGAATATTTTACTTTGTCTAGTTACATAGAAATTAACTTCAAAACTCCGTCCTACCATTTTGAGCTCTGGGCCACAGAAATCAGTCATGCCTGACAAGAGCAGAGAGTGTCCTGGGGCCAGCAGGGCTGCTGGCATTAGAGCAAGCTGTGCTGTGGCCGAGATGGCCTGAGTTCCAAACCAGAGCATATTACTGACTGTCACTCTGTGTGAGCTGCTTTACGTTGGTCGATGCAAGCCTGGATGGGTACCTCCCAGAACTGAGAGGACTAAGAATAACAGACTTGAGAGAACCATGAGCAGTTGGGAGGGTCCAGGACTTATCTGCTGCTCCCTAAAGCTGGGAGACCTGGTAGGCTTTCACCAGTGATCGCTGACTCTTGAGTCTGCAGGAGTCGATATAGAGTCACCAATGAAGTGTATGTGTGCCCAAGGGATAGCTCTTTGAATGCCTCACTGGTAATGGAACATGGAAATGGTAGTGTCTTTTTCTCTGTGTAAGCACCTGCTGGTTATAATGCGTTCAATAGTGAAGCATTCCCCAAAAGGTATCATATATTCTATGTGAATATGCCTTTACATGGAAAAGGGGTCTGTGGAGATACAATTAATTTATAGATCTTGAGATGCAATCATCCTGTGTCACTCGGGTGGGACCTAAACCCAATGAGAAGTGTCCGCATGAGAATAGGAGCCAGGAAGAGAACACGGCTTGTGAACTTGGAGGCCAAAACCGAAATGCTGAAGCTTCAGGGATGCTGACAGCTACCACGATCCAGAGTGGCGAAATCCTTTGATCCTCCCTGGGACAGTGGCTCTGCTTACATCTTGATTCTGGCCTGTGGCCTCTGGGTCTGGGGCAGAAAGTGTTGACACTTACTAAGCATTCCTGCCAAAGAAACCCCAGCATGTGAGAAGCACCCCCACAATGCCAGAAGTTGGCAGGTGAAGGGACTCACATTAGGACTTCATGCTGAGTCCTTAGCCTGTCACATACCCAAGGCATGGGACCCCATTGGCTTAGCCTGAGCTGGACATCTAGCATATGTTAGCTTTGGAATCCCACTACAAAAATAGCTAGGAGTTCTAGAAACCCACCCAGAGGGCACAGTCTGCTTAGCTTAGTAGAAAAGGTTAGGTCCTTCCACTATGCGCTTTCCCACCAGACACCTAAAGCAGACAGTGCTCATGGGGAGTGGCCGCTTCTTGCTTCAGGTCACAGACGTCCCTTAGACACCCAGGAGGCACTAAGGTGCAGCTGGGCACCAGCCTGGAGCTCAGAGTGGATGAGAAGAGATGCCAGTCATGGCTTCCACCTCCAGCCCAGCCATAGCTCCATGAACCTCGGTGTCTCCCCGGGCGCCTCTCCCCCTGCCCCCCCCCCCCAGTCTCAGGCTCAGGAACGGCCCACTTCATGCTTCCAGGGGTGGTGGTTCTCTTGGTCCCCTCTGCTTGCTAATCACAGCATTGCTATGAAGACAGGTCTAGACACTGCACCATTTCCATGGCAACCACAGACCACATGCTTTCTGGCCTGGCTTGTTCTAGGGAGTTCATCCTACCTTTTCTCTTCTTCTGTCGTGGCCCTGGACTCCTGTTTTCTAGTAGATGGAGGACACTACTTACAGCTGAAGTCCAATTGACGTCTCTTAACCTCCTTGAAAAAGACCTGATTCCTAAGGCAATGCATAAATGCCCTCTGCTCTACTTTCACCCCTCCCCCCAACACACTCCCTCTCTCCCCTCTCCCCTCTCCCCTCTTCCCTCTTTAACGATCAGTACTTACAAGGTTGCTTCAGGACCGTGGGTAAGGAAAGAGATCAGGTAGAAAGGCAAGAAAGTGAGTCTTTGGAAACCTGAGTTAAGACATCGGAAGGTAAAAATGGAGGCTTGAGATGCTGCCTAATTGTTGGGACAATCCACATCACTAGCCCTGTCTACCAGCTGTGAAAATGTAAGTACAAGAGTCTATATCACAACATCAGTAGGTAGATGACCTGGGAATTGCCAAGGCGGTCCAACTCCAGTGTTTATATGCACAACTGGCCAGGGGGAAGGACGTCAGGGGAGAGAGAATGAAAGACAGGACACAAGGAGGAAGGGGAAGGAGGATGGGTGTATTTTTACATAAAAAGACTAGAACCGAGACACCCACGATGGTGGGAGATTCAGCAAATATCTCAGCCCCAAATAGGAAAAGGAAATGTCAATAGGAAGGTTCATAGAACAACCAAGAACAGAAATACAGCAAAGCAGACTATATGAATATGCCAAAGCAAGGTTATCAGTGAGGGACCTGAGAAGGCCAGATGAGCCCCTCAAGCTAGGCTAACTGAAGGTTAAATAAGGACTTAGAGAGGCCATGTGCCAGGGAACCTTAGGGTACTAGGAGAAGCAGGCATTCAGGGGCAGAGGCAGCATGCTCTGCAGCTGGCAGAGGTTCTGCATGCTCTGAGGATGAGGAACAAGAGAAGGAAGCGGTGGTTGGTACCCATGAGAGAAGCGGTAGAAGCAGTCTGAAAGTAGCTGAGACCTTTGTCTGTGGACACTGCCTGGCTGAGTCAGGGTCAAAGAATCTTTACCCTCTTGCTGTTCTTCCCCGAGTCCCCTGACTCTGCATTGACTTAGCCCAGTTCAACACCAAAGGGCTAGGACCAATGATCAGTCACCCTGGGCAGATGAGGGTGCCTGGAGTGGAAAATTCTAAGATACCAAGGCCAGAATGTGATGAGGGTAGATCCTTTCCCCTCTTCCTTGAGACAGGATGGAGTAGACCAGTTCATAAGGGCTACAGAGGCAATGACCCTGATGTTAAGGAGCAATAAAGGAACAGGAAAACCCACCCAGTCACCAGGTCATTTCAAAAAGGAGCCAGCTGAGCCTGGCAGAAGGTTCCTGTGCCCTGCAGAGCCTTAGAGTCCTGCGAGGTCTAGCTCATTGACAGCAGTTACACACATCTTACGGACCTGCCATAGCTGCCTGGTTGCTAGAATTCTAGGGAAGAGGACACACAGTTTGGGGGTGTGGAGGGCACACTAAGGTGTGGGGAGCAGTGAGAAGTCAGTCTGCAGATGCCTGGGCTTCTACCACAAGATGGAGCCATGCATCTTGCTCCAGTCACTGTGATTAGGGCTATGCCTGGTAGCCAGGGCACCCAGAGAGAATGCAAGTCCCTGGGGAGGTGAGGAATGACATGAGGATATGACTGGGCACCCGGGGAAGCAGGACCTGGTGAGCAAGCAGCAAGAATCCCTCTGGAGGACAGTGGCCAGGGTCAGATGAGAGGCAAGCCACAGCTCAGGGCATCTGATTGCAAGGAATACTGTGCACGTTCTAGAATGTGCCTGGAATATTGTGCCCTTCATTCAGGGTTCCTTACACGACTGGAGACAAACTGCCCCTGAGGGTGTCAGAGGAGTACCCCTCAGGGAGACTTGAATAACAATGTCCCCAGTGCAAACTGACCTCTGACCTCTGCCAGGGGAGCCTTGCAGACAGTACCCATGGCCACTGCTTAAAGGCCAAGTCCAGATACCCACAGGAACAATCCCAAAGCCGAGAACTACTCTGCTCAGGGGGCCCAGTTATTTTATTATTCACATTGGAAACCTTTAAGGATTTTCTGTGATAGCGTCTGTCTATAAAATTGTAAAAGCAAACTGAAGTGAGTGGCTTCCGACAGGAAGATGTCTTTAGCCAGCAAACGCGTGAGGTGACATTTGCATTGAACACACACTGTGGATTGGTTTTTTTGTCTCGCCAAATACAAGGTGAGGAAATATTTAAAGAACTCTGCTTGAGAGGGGAACACACATAACTACCCATAGCATCTAGCCCCCCCAGTTGCTGAGCTCTGCTGGGGGGGGGGTCCCTTAGGAAAGCCCCCCCCCCATTCACAAAACCTGGCAAGCACAAACCAGAACACTGCTTATAGATTGTTCTTCTTATATTTCTTTCTTCTAAACTCAAATGCATCAAACCCTCGCTGTTAACCAGGCTGCAAATGGTGAGCATAGTTTATTTTATTTTACAGTTCTCAGGATGTGTCGGTTTTTGAACTTAGATGCATTTTAGACCTGCGCTGTTAGCGGCATGGCCACTAGGCAAACAGGGTCATTGAGAGTTAAATCCGTTGCGTTTGAAATTTTAAATTCGGTGCTTCAGTGTCTAACGTGTAGAAGCTGTTCGGTAAAGAACACGTGATTCTGATTTCCCAGCAAATCCTTTTTTACCTGGTAAACAGCAGAACCGCTGAGACCTGCCTTGCTTCCTGCAAGCATATTTCTGAGTCTTGCTTGCCCCCTGCTGGTCATTCTCCGACTTGCATTCTTGGATAAAGAGCACAGAGGAGTGGCGACGCCGGAGGGAGGTGGGAGGAAGGAAGGGAGGCCTCAGGAGAAACTTAAGACTGTTCTGAACTTGCCGCCATCATCACAGCCTTCACTGTGGGGGGAGGAGGGGGGGGGAAGGGGAGGAGAAGAGAGGAGAGGCTTCCAGTCAATCCAAAAGCAAGCTCGCCTGAGTCAGAAACTAGACTGTACACGTCAGTTAGGTTCAAGTTCTGTGCCTTATTTCTCTAACAACCTTTGTCTCTCACAGAAGGCCTCTGAGCAGAGTCAGCCGTGTGTGCTCGGACCTTTCAGACCTTCATTCTTCTTCAGTTGGCTAGTGAGTGTTGACATTGCAACCTGTCCTCCAGACACCCCAAGGCAGGCCAGCAGTGGGTGTGCCGGGCCCTTACAGCCACAGAAAGTATCATCTCAACCTGTTAACAAATACACCATCGAAGAGAATCAATTGATAGTCTCTATGAACTCCTAATGCACTGTTCTACCCTGAAATAAGCTAACAGACAACATCAGTGTCTTCCTCTGGGTTCTAAGAAAGAGCATAGTGTGCCATCCATACACATCAGTGAACATGTATGACACAGATTGAAATTTACATAGATACACCACACTCGTGTATAGAAAAGTACACACACACACACACCACACTCCACACACACACCACACACTACACAGAAACACACACTACACACACACACCACACACACTACACACACACCACACACACCACACACACACCACACACACCACACACACACTCCACACACACACACACACACTCCACACACACACATACACACCACACACACACACCACACACACTACACACTCCACACACACACATACACACCACACACACACACACACCACACACACCACACACACTACACACACCACACACCACACACACACACACACACCACACACTACACACACACACACCATACACACTACACACACACACACACACACCACACACACCACACACACTACACACACCACACACCACACACACACACACACACACCACACACTACACACACACACACCATACACACCACACACACACACACACACCACACACTACACACACACACACCATACACACTACACACACACACACACTCCACATACACACACACACCACACACACACACACACCACACACTACACACACACACCACACACTACACACACACACCACACACACTCCACACGCACACACACACACTCCACATGCACACACACACACTCCACACATACCACACTCCACACACACACACACACACCACACACACTCCACACACACACACACACTCCACACACACCACACTCCACACACACACACACTCCACACACACACATACACCACACACACACACACACCACACACACCACACACACTACACACCACACACACACACACACCACACACACACACACACACACACACACACACACACACACACACACACACACCAGAGCTCTACCTCTTGGAATTAGCACTTTGATCTCAGAATCTCAGCCTTTCCTGGGTTTCTGTGGCTGCATCCCTGGCTCTTATATATTTTATGGGACATACTATGTTACTGCATTTCCTCTGAATCCAAACTCAATGAAAAAGTCCAGGCTGGGGCTGGAGAGATGGCTCAGCAGTTAAAAGCACTGGCTGCTCTCCAGTGGACCCAGGTTCAATTCCCAGCATCCACATGACAACTCACAACTGTCTGTAACTCCAGTTCCAGGGGACTTGGCATTCTCACACAGACATATATGTAGGCCAAACACCAATGCACATAAAATAAAAATAAATTAAAAAAAATTTTAAAGTCCAGGCAGATGTTGAGTAATGTGCCAGAATCTCATTGATCTGAGGCTGATCTGACACCCTGAGATCTGATTACACTAAGTGTATTATCACGGACACAACCTGGGAGAAGAGACCCCTTCCTAGGCAGGTGAGAACCCTACTTTCTAGGCAAAATTCCAGAATCAAATACGCTAAATTTACCATCTTCCTTGGTTTTTCCCTTTGCATTCAGATAGCTGACGGTTATGATTTCAGTAAGAATGGTCCCCTAGGTCATAGATTTGAGTGCTTGGTCATCTGGGATGGGTACTACTTGAGAAGGAACTGGAGGTGTGGCCTTTGGGAGGAAGTGTGTGACTAGAAGTGGGCTTGGAGAGTTCCAAAGCCCATGCCAAGACCGGCGGCTCCCTTTTCCTGCTGCCCGGGATCCAGTAGAACTCTCTGCTATTCCTCCAGCACAGTGTGTGCCAGCATGCTCCTCACAGTGATGATAATGGACTAGCCCCCTAAAGCTGTAAGCAAGCCCCAATTAAATGTTCATGACGAGTTGCTACAAATTTACCTATTTTATCTGACATTGATGCAGAACAAAGTAACATTTACTAAGCATCGAATAAGCTGATGGATTCCATTCTGTGTGCTGTTATTCTTTCCCCGTGTTCCTGGGGACGGAGGTCAGGCCTCAAGCATGCTGATCACACACTCTGCCCATGAGCTACACCCAGTCCTGATCCTTTATCCTCTCAACAGCCTGTAAAGTATCTAGTATTAGAATCCCCAGATGTCAGGGAAAGGGAGCAGGAGAGGTCAGCATCCTCTCAGAGAGAAGTGACCGGGTAGCAGATCTGAGAACCTGTTTCCAGTGCCCACTGCTTCCTAGACACATGGTCCTCGTGGATTTCTAGGAAAGAGAGTTCTGAGGCTGAACTTCCAAGTGGGTCAGAAAGGATGGGAATTATCAGCGCTGTGTCCTGCCTGCAAACACGGCTGTGATTTCTTATAATAGATCATACACAGAAGAGAGGTGTGTCCTGTTTATGGAGATGGAACCCCTCGGTGGGCAGAACCATATTTCTTCCACTCCAAAAGGTGTCAGTGTGAGAACTCCAGTTCTGAAACGAGAAAAAGCAGACTCAAGGTCAGCAGCTCCGCCCCCAAGTCTCCTCATCTTCTCCATCTTCCTCTCCTCTTTCCCCTTCCTTCCCTCTCCTCTCCTCCTCTCTCACCTCCCTTTCCTAGACCTCTCTCCCTCCATCTCTTTCACTTTCTCTATCTCTTCTCCTCATTTCTGTATAATTCTTTCCCGCTCCTCTAGTACTTTTGGACTTCCTCCTCCTGGTCATCACTGTCACTGTTGTCCTCCTCCTCCTGGTCATCACTGTCATTGTTGTCCTCCTCCTCCTGGTCATCACTGTCATTGTTGTCCTCCTCCTCCTGGTCATCACTGTCATTGTTGTCCTCCTCCTCCTGGTCATCACTGTCATTGTTGTCCTCCTCCTCCTGGTCATCACTGTCATTGTTGTCCTCCTCCTCCTGGTCATCACTGTCATTGTTGTCCTCCTCCTCCTGGTCATCACTGTCATTGTTGTCCTCCTCCTGGTCATCACTGTCATTGTTGTCCTCCTCCTGGTCATCACTGTCACTGTTGTCCTCCTCCTCCTGGTCATCACTGTCATTGTCCTCCTCCTGGTCATCACTGTCACTGTTGTCCTCCTCCTGGTCATCACTGTCACTGTTGTCCTCCTCCTCCTGGTCATCACTGTCATTGTTATCCTCCTCCTGGTCATCACTGTCATTGTTGTCCTCCTCCTCCTGGTCATCACTGTCATTGTTGTCCTCCTCCTAGACTTTGTCCTCTTTGTCCTAATCCTAATCATCCTCATCCTCTTCCTCTCTTTTGTTCTTCTCTTTCTTTTCTTTTCTGTCTTTCTTCCTTCTTCTTCCTCCTCCTCCTTTTCTCCTTCCTCCTCCTCCACTCCCTCCATTTCTGTCTATCTCCATCTCTCTGAATCCCTTTCTTAAACAATGTCCTAACCTGGCAGAGGAAGTCAACAGTAGAAATGAATAAGAAAGACTCAAGCAAAGGATTATGTCTATTAAGATCAATCAATGTGCGGAACAAGAGGGGGGCATGCTAAAACCAGAGTCCACTAGTACCTGTGGGACATCTAGGCTACAAAAATTTTTACAAAAAGAAGCAGGATTTCATTGCTTTCCCAATAGTAATTCTGCTGAGGAATTCAGAATAAATATGACATTGGGAATGAAGAGATGACACTCACGTATAGTGTCTGATATGGAATTTCTTTCTTTCTTTCTTTCTTTCTTTCTTTCTTTCTTTCTTTCTTTCTTTCTTTCTTTCTTTCTTGAGACAGGGTTTCTCTGTAGCTTTGGAGTCTGTCCTGGACTAGCTCTGTAGACCAGGCTGGCTTTGAACTCACAGAGATCCACCTGCCTCTGCCTCCCGAGTGCTGGGATTACAGTCGTGCGCCGCCACCACCACCTGGCCTGGAATTCCTATAACCTCTGGCTCTTGAGGTCTCTACTTGAGGGTTTGTCTTAGAAAACCAGCAGTGGTATCCCAATATCTTTTAAGAGCAACTTATATTAATCAGAATATGTGCCTTAAAGGAAGGCTATTATAGCAACCAGTTAGGACACTTTGGGGATGTTATTGGGTTTTAAAACAGTTCTGAGACATCTTGCATTTTGCTCTTGTATCTTCTAGACCTGGATCCCACATACAATTGATCTGGAAGCATTCCTTGATAACAAGAATGTGTGTGTAAATTGACGCTGGACAAGGCTATTCGAATTGGATGGGTCTGAGAAGACAAAACAATCCAAGAATTCCCAGTGAGACAGCCAGCCACATCTGATATACTCAGGTAGGCAGGCCCAAGGAGCTTCAACAGCTGGCCCCACCATGATCCCCCAGATCACAGGGTGCAGAACTCTGCTGTTCAGAACTGCAATGGACAAAAGAGAGTGGTCTGAGGCCACAGGACCCTGTGCCCCAAACAAGACCAGGCATCCTGGGATAGAAATGCTAAGTCACTGGGATTCCCTGCATGAGCTCCTCTTCCTATTATTATACCACATGTAGGCAGGAATTTTCTTCTCAAATGTCAGGCCAAGACTGACTGGGAGCTGTGACTGTGGACTTTGCCCTCATCTTTGAGTGGATGGAGCAAAATTTCTGGATTTGACTATGAAGTGGTTCTAAAGAAGCTTATGTGGGGGTTCACTGACTCAGTAGGCAAGGTCCACCCTCAACTCAGGTGGGCAGTGTGAAGCCATCTGGGAGCCACAGGACAAACTGTTATATAAAAAGACACTTCCTCTGTGCCTCTCCTGGGATAGGCATGCTTTCTTTGTAGTTCAGATGTCCAGGTCTGCTGGCCTCTGGCCTCTGAGGTATAGACTTTTGTGTCCCTGTATCCTCAGGTCTCTTGCTTCAGACTGAAACTCACAAAAGGGGCCTCCCTGGTCTCTGCCTTTCAGACATGGACTGCACCAAACTGCTCTAAGTATTCCAGAGCCTTCACTTTGCAGAAATTCCCACCTGTTGAGGGAATGCTTAGGCATATAGCCAGAGCATCCCCAATAAAGCAGTTTTGTTGGGATGGGGCAGTGCCTTGAGACCCTGGAACTGCAGGGTGATCAGGGTGCACATGCAGCCTGGAAAAACTGAAGCCTAAGTCTCCAACTATGTGTGAAGATGGCACACTAAACCTAGCAAAGCCACAGTGACAGGTTCTTCAATCTAGCTGAGACCAGTCACCCTTTTCATTTTCCTTTCCCAGATGACTAGGAACTGAACAGCTTTCTCCAGCTCCTTCATGACATTTTGCAAGTGTGTGGATTCCTGAGTGCACAGGCTCACAGCTGAGGAAGGCATCCACTCTCTCACCTGCATCTGGAAGTGTAAGGATTGCTGAGTGCACAGGCTCACAGCTGGGGAAGGCTGAGTCTCACCTGTGTCAGGAAGTGTGCTGGTCCCTGAGTGCACAGGCTCACAGCTGGGGAAGGCTGACTGACTCACCTGTGTCAGGAAGTGTGCTGGTCCCTGAGTGCACAGGCTGGTCCCTGAGTGCACAGGCTCACAGCTGGGGAAGGCTGACTGTCTTACCTGTGTCAGGAAGTGTGCTGGTCCCTGAGTGCACAGGCTCACAGCTGGGGAAGGCTGAGTCTCACCTGTGTCAGGAAGTGTGCTGGGTCCCTGAGTGCACAGGCTCACAGCTGGGGAAGGCTGACTGACTCACCTGTGTCAGGAAGTGTGCTGGTCCCTGAGTGCACAGGCTCACAGCTGGGGAAGGCTGACTGACTCACCTGTGTCAGGAAGTGTGCTGGTCCCTGAGTGCACAGGCTCACAGCTGGGGAAGGCTGACTGACTCACCTGTGTCAGGAAGTGTGCTGGTCCCTGAGTGCACAGGCTCACAGCTGGGGAAGGCTGACTGACTCACCTGTGTCAGGAAGTGTGCTGGTCCCTGAGTGCACAGGCTCACAGCTGGGGAAGGCTGACTGACTCACCTGTGTCAGGAAGTGTGCTGGTCCCTGAGTGCACAGGCTCACAGCTGGGGAAGGCTGACTGACTCACCTGTGTCAGGAAGTGTGCTGGTCCCTGAGTGCACAGGCTCACAGCTGGGGAAGGCTGAGTCTCACCTGTGTCAGGAAGTGTGCTGGTCCCTGAGTGCACAGGCTCACAGCTGGGGAAGGCTGAGTCTCACCTGTGTCAGGAAGTGTGCTGGTCCCTGAGTGCACAGGCTCACAGCTGGGGAAGGCTGACTGTCTTACCTGTGTCAGGAAGTGTGCTGGTCCCTGAGTGCACAGGCTCACAGCTGGGGAAGGCTGACTGACTCACCTGTGTCTAATTGAGACAGGGCATTGCAATTTGAAGATCTTCCTCATTTACGAGGTTTTGACTTATGAAAGGTAAGACAGGGATCAACCAATCATTTAGAAACTTCCAAATAGCTAGGCCTGGTGATATATATGTGGTGGCAAGATCTCAAGTCAGGCCTGCTCCGGCTAAGAAGTCAGACAAAGCAAATTGAAAACAAACTCAATGAGATATTTGATAGCTTTCTTTTTTCCTGAGACATTTGTAAGTTTTCTTTTTTTAAATCCTTTATGTGTGATCTGTGAGTTTGCGTTAATGATCTGTTATTTTGAAAATGTGGTTCATGTGTGAGCAACAACACATAGGTGCTTCAGCACCCCTGCGGAGGTGAGCAGACAGCCCAGAGTGCTGTCCTTCCCTGACGTTTTGGTCAAACAGAGTCTCTTCTGTGCTGCTCTGTCTGCCCAGCTAGCTGTGCTGTCAGAAGCCGAGGCTTCTCCTGTCTCCACGTCCCCTCACCTTGAGAGAACTTTGGATACAGGTGGCCATGCACTTTCTGGAGGTTCTGTCCCAGGTCCTAACACAGTCACTGCTAGCATTTCATCCATGGAGTTACCATCTCCCTGGCTACACTTGAGGATTTCCTCTGAGGGTCTACCAAATGCTGGGAATGATCTCATGCAACGGAAATTCTCTTAGCTTCACATCTCTGTTATGTCCAACAGTCTGACTTTTGGAGAATCACAGTGAAGCACCACACACTCCTTATGAAGGGAGATGATTTCATTATTGTGACTCTTGAAATCTCTACAGAACCCATAAAAGGTGAGGTTCTGACTTTCAACATGTTTGAAGAAATATGACCTGACTTCACCTATGTCAATGGCCATTTTTACAAGACAGGATGGAAGGATACACATAGTACTCATCACACAAGGTTCTGTCTCCACAGCAGAGTCAGCGGATCACAGAGCATAAGCCTGAGGACATGGACAAGGAGACACGGCATTCTCTGTGGTGCTCAGTGCTCCAGATTCCAGATACCTGTCCACCAGCACTGCCTCAGCTGACCAGTGAGCTCCAGTCTCACTCCTGTGTGGCTGACCTATATGCAATGGGGACCACTTCTACACAATTCTTTTCCAAGTCAGGAACCTGAGGTGACTAACCTGGCCTTGTCAGCATCACACTTTCCCTGGGCTGAGTGGCTGATGCCAATGTGCTGGGGGCTAACTCATCAGAGGCTTCCTCTAGGCCACAACAGTGATGGTTGGAAAAGTGTGGTTTGTACTCAAGAAGCCTTGGCCTTTGTAGATGACCATGCTTCACCAGGGTCCACCTCCCCACTCTTTACTACACCACCAATAATTGGCCCTGTAGGACCAGAGTCCCCCTTGGTAAATTATTTAGATGATTTTTGTAGGTTCTTGATTTTTTTCCCAGAAGGCAACAGTCTGTACCACTTCATCTTTTTTTTCCTTCTATTAAAGAGAAACGGATATAGGCCAGTACTTCACTCTCAGAAGAAAAAGCTTTATCAGCATGGAGATGTCTAGAGTGTAGTTCTATTTAGGCCTTACATGCTAGCACAGAAACCATGCTTGCCTCAATACCCCTAGAACCATGGAACAATGCAACCCCTTACTTCCTGAATTGCTAGCTGTCTTCAGTAACAGATAAATCTCAGTCTTCTCAGGATCTTGTGTGTGTGTGTGTGTGTGTGTGTGTGTGTGTGTGTGTGTGTGTGTGTGTTGGCTTGTATGCATGCATGTGCTGGAGTGTGGAGGTTAACCATAGATTTTTGGTGTCCTCTTCAGATATGGACGACTTTATTTTTCTAAGAAAGGGTCTCTAACTGGCCTGGAAACTCACACAGTTGGCCTGGCTGGCTGGCCAGTGAGCCCTGGGGGTCGACCTGTAGCTGCCTTCTTAGCGCTGGGGTTGCAAGCACTCCTAGTCCTGCATTATTTTTATTAATTATTATCATTATGAATGCTGGGTTCTTGGGCTAGGCTCAGATCCTCATGCTTGCCTGATAAGCACTTTATGGACTGAGAATCTCCAGCCTTCATTTTAGTCTTTGCCCTTCCTTGTCTGCCCCCTGTAACCTGTCACCCACAGTTCCGTTCTGCAGCTATGCCTATAGTGCATTCTGTACCACAAGCAATGCTCAATAGTTGAACCAGCCCCACACTTCCACCACCTTCTTGGCGGTCTCAAGTGAATTCCAATTGGAAGTAAAGCCTCCAATTTTGCTCCTGAAGATCACTTGAATTCAGTGACAGATTAAAAAAAAAAAAAAAACACAAAATGTCATTAATAGACCCCTTCTATTCAGTGCTGTAGAAATGTTTGGATCAGAGCCGCTCAGCCCTCAGCAGACCATCAACACCAGACTAGGGAACTGTCCAGCAGACAGACACACAGCAGTCTATGTGTGACTCCAGTGTACACTCTGGCCCAACACTGGAGCACTGCAGAGCCCTGGACTCATCTCCATGAGCCAAAACTGACTCTCCCCAACAAGACCCACTGCACACCACTGGGAAGAGGATGGGTACAAAAAGCTTTCGGGACAAGCACAGGATCCCAACTTCTCACACCCGACCTCTGAAACACCTATGCTCTGGTGTTTAGATCATAAACACTGTGGTCAGGTCTCTAGCTTTAGATATGACAGAAAGGTCACAGGTGTCTGTCCTCAAGTCGCCCTCTTGGGCCCATAAGCTGAATGTGAGAATCCTCTATGTCACCACTGGAGGTTGACTGTTTTGAGTCACTGGCCTTTACTCCTCCAAAATGAACCAGTCCATTCAAATCACTGACTCCATTGGTGCAGCACAGCGCAGTCCCAGGGCAGAGTAGCCTGTCATACACTCCTCCTGTCTTTCTGCTCTTCACACCAACCTTGTCTGCCAGGCGCTGTTTGTATGCCCTGGCGTACCTCTGTAGGAGGTGACCTTTCAGGTTCTTGGCCTTGGGAAAACGATTTTTTTAGTCTGAGATACAGCACTGAACGTGCAAATGTGAACAGTTCCAATGTCAGAAAAGAGAGAAGACAGGTCGGGAGAGGCAGCCTTGTCTCACACATGACTTGACCCCGAACCTGCCATCCTGCTCCTCTCTGCTGCTCTGCAGCGCCAGCTCCCCTCCCCCCAGTGCTGGGGTCTGAGGCTTCTGTCTGCACAGTTCTGTGCTGCTCTGGAGACTTTAGGTCGGCCACTGAGACAAGGAAGACCCACCTTCTTTATCGTCCCAGTGCCGACAGTAATTCCATATGTACTGTCTTTTTTCAGTTTCTCAACAAAGCATCTAAGAGAATAGAGCAGAGGGACTAAGACATACAGAAAAGGTCCAAATGTCTAAATGAGGACCTGAGGAAACGTGTTTCTGTACAAAGAGTTTCAGAGATGCCTGGAGGCACACCCCCGAAATCCCGAATCCCTTCCATCCCAGTGCCTGAAGAGAGAGAGAGGCTCACACTCTCAGTCAACCTGCACCCTTGGCAAACAGCAGCTATCAAGAAGTGTGGCTAAGCTGATGTGGTGCTTGCTTATCATCCCAGAGCTCAGGGGACTGGGGATAGAATTTGTGATCCCTAGAACCTCGAAGAAACAGGCCATACTGCTCAACTTCCAAACAGGAGATAAAGACAGCGGGCTCTTTCTTCCACTCCCAATAACAATATGGATCTTTGCTCATCCAGCACCTTAGTGTATTGTTTCTCAACAAGACACAGCCTTGCCTTAGAGATCAATAGGTAATGACAGGAGACAGAGGGGGTTCTCAGAGCTAGGAGGAGCTGTGCTGTGGAGATCTAAGGAGAGGCTGGACCCAGGGATGCTGCTAACCTGCTTCAACACTCACTCAGTCCTAGAACCAGGAAAGATTCACGACTGTGTCACAAACTGCTTGAGAGGAGGCTGTGCTCAGAAACTCAGTGTGACAAACTGATGTCTGGGAGGACACATGAGTCCCTGGTAAGAGTGACTTGTCCTTGGAGCAGGAGGAAATGAGAGGGAGTTTTACTACGATCTTAAGAGACTGCCTTCCTCTTACAGAATACCAAAAACGGACCTATGTTCCAGAATGAACTCTGATGTAGGAATTGCACAACCTGGGAAATGCAAACAGTGGAACCTGAGCTCATCCTAAACCTGAGTTTATCCTCCCCCTCTGTGAAACAGGAAGGTAATGTACCTACGCAGCACACACAGAGTTGTGAAGATCAGTGAAGTCATGCCCAGGAAACCTCTCCTCAGTGTCTGTGCTCCTGAGAGCCACACACATCTGCTTAGGTGGTCCACAGTCCTCTGGTGACTGTGTAGCTACAGGGAAGGCGGACCTCTTTTCTGTATCATTCAGTAGGCTACAAGATGAAGAGAAAAAAACCTGGGCTCTACCACACACCAGTGATAAGCCTGTGACTGGCTGCCTGATGGGAGAAAAGGCAGTCAAAACACTCACTGATGCAGACACACCCTGCTCACCTGCCAACTCGTTTAACAGCTGGGCCATGTGGGCACAGACAGACACAAGTCTCCTGCTCATAAAATTCCCGAGTCATGACAACACCACTTTTGGTCCCCATGTCTTTGAAAGGACAAGCATGTGTGTGAGCGGCCAGAAACCTGACTAAAAGATGACAATGTCAAGTTCCATACTGTCTGCAAAGGTGAGAAACATAAAGAGGAGGGCAGGATGAGTGAGGGAGCCGTCACGGGAAAGGAGGTGGAAGCTGCACGTTCTTATGTTAAAATCTTGTGGGGCAGCATGAAGGCATCTTCTCGATGTCCGTGTTTACGGTGGGCTGCTGCCATTCCTAGGGTGTTTTCCCCTGTGTGGATGTAGGAGACATAGGAAAATTTGCTGTTTGTTTCCACATTCTGGCTATATGCACTTAAAATTCAGAGTCTCGCTTGTGGTGGGAGACTGACATCTTGATACCTAAGAATGGAAATTTCCAAAGCCTGGCACACTCTTAATATGGTAGTAACGTGGTGGTGTGGGGACTAGCAGTGTGTGTGCCCCTTGAAAACATAATGTGAAGGAGCTCTTGGGTAGCTTTGCATTAAGAAGCAGAGCTTACACACTGCCTGTTTGTGGAGATCAGCACTAGAAGACTTTAAGCAGCTGTTAGTGGTTGCGCACAGGTCACAGGGTTGTGTATGAGCATAAACCCAGCAGTCACCACACAGGCTTCCCCTGATGTCACTAGTAAGGAGGGAGCACCTAAGCTTGGGGGGAGCACAACTCACGTCTTCCACAGTGCAATCCCTGCTGGAAGCAGAGGGCATTGTGATGGGTGTGCTCATGAACTTAGTATCTCTCATGCTCAGGTCTTCAGGCACACTTGAGGGACAACGAGGAAGGAAAACTCGCTCCCTGTTGTTTAAGGATCTAGGGCTGAGAGGTGGGAGAAGGAAAAACTCCTTTGAGAGCCATGAATGAGCTCCATGGACCAGAGCACTGCACAAGCCTATCTTGAACGTGGCTCAGGAGTGAGGGTGTTTAATTTAAAAAATGTGATGCACTCTAGAGACAAACTGGTCACAGTATTGACCTGTTCTCTGTGATCCCACTGGCAAAGTACGAAAAAGTGAGGTGTGGCCCCTTGCACCAAACGATATAAAGTTAACTGTTTTAAACACAGAAAAAAGGCCCTGGGAGTTTAAATTTGCTACATGGGACTGCATGCAAATTACCTCTCTTTTCAAGTGTAGTGAGCCATCATTTGGATCTCCAGCTGTCAAATATTCTGTAGTACCTGGATGGCACTGGTGGTTGGCCTCCAGGTTTTACTATAGCTACTTCCTGTCATCAGATAAGCAAGCAGTTATGAAAGCAAGTTCCTTTGTGTGTCTGGAAGATGGTTAGCAAGTGCATTTCTAAAATAAAGATCCTAGTGGACAGGCTTGCAATCCTTCAATTTGGTGGCAAAGGCAGGACTGTAGACACAAACTTCATGGCAGAATGGCACACTTTAAAACAATTTTAAGGGCTGCAGAGGTGGCTCAGAGCTTAAGAGCACTGGCTGCTCTTCCCGAGGTCCCAAGTTCAATTCCCAGCAAACACATGGTGGCTCACAGCCATCTGTAATGAGATCTGGCGCCCTCTTTTTGGCCTGCAGGCATGCATGCAGACAGAACACTGTATATATGATAAATAAATAAATCTTTAAAAAATTTTAATGAAAAATAGGATTAAATCAATGCTTTTTTAAAACACAAATTTATAATGAATTTTTATACAAGGAAAAAATACCTTTAAAACATGAAAGCATTTCACTTTTCACAAGATAGACCAGGCTTGCTAGGAATTCATTATGGAACAGAAGCTAGCCATGAACTAGTGGTGACTGTGGTAGTTTGACTGAAAATGGTCCCTTATAGGCTCATAGGGAGTGGCACTATTAGGAACTGTGGTCCTGTTGAGTAGGCGTGGCCTTGTTGGAGGAAGTATGTCACTAGGGGGTAGCTTTTGAGGTTTCAGAAGCTCAAGCCAGGCCCAGTGGCTCTCTCTCTCTCCCTGCTGCCTGCTGGTCCAGATATAGAACTCTGATCTACCTCTCCAGCACCATGTCTGCCTGCATGTCACCATGCTTTTCTCCATTACAATAATGGACTAAACTGCTGAAACTGTAAGCCAGCCCCAATTAAATGCTTTCCTTTGTAAAAGTTGCCGTGGTCTGGGGCTGGAAAGATGGCTCAGAGGTTAAGAGCACTGGCTGCTCTTCCAAAGGTTCTGATTCAATTCCCAGTAACCACATGGTGGCTCACAACCATCTATCACGAGATCTGGTGCCCTCTTCTGGCCTGCAGGGATACATGCAGGCAGAACTCTGTACACATAATTAATAAATAAATCTTAAAAAAAAAAAAAAAGAGTTGCCGTGGTCATGGTGTCTGTTCAGAGCAATAGGACATTGAATAAGACAGTGACCCAGCTACCTCAGCCCCCAAGTGCTGAGGTGGCGCACCCCAACAAGCAGTCCTGGCACTTTCAGGGTTTGTTTGGAGGCTCACGGCAGGGAACACAGATGCCCCTGGGCCCAAGACAGAAACACAGTCTCCTTCTCTCTCCTGAAGGTCCAGGAGAGTTGCACACACAACTGCCTCTCCATGTCTGCCAAGATGACCCTGCTCATGGACGGGTGGCAGATGTGGCAGCCAATTCCCCTCACATCCCAACGCGACTGCTGAACAGCACCAACATGGACATGCTAATGTGGAAAACTGAGTGGAGGGCTGCTCCTGCAGTGAAGCATCTTGGCTCTGAGTGTGCCTGACTGCACACCAGCTCTCTCTCTCTGCTTCTGTTGAAACACTGGGAAACTCGCCGGGTTCCTTCTCTATTCTGTACTCCTAAACGCTCGATACTCCAGTGAGCACAGAGAAGTCTGTCAGTTACTCCCTGGTGGAAGGTGATGTTATGGAGTTGGAGACCCTTGGGAAAAGATCACAGATCAAATCAATTTTAATCAGTGAAATTTATTAAAGTTACCAGCAGGTCAATGGTCTTTGAGCCAAACTAGAGACTGCTGCATGAAATGTATAAGGAGGGAACTCTTTTATTATTATTAGTAGTAGTTAAATTTATTTATTTTACATCCTAGCCACAATATCCCCTCCCTCCTGTAGCAAACTTCCTTGTCAGACTATCTTTAGACCACCAGCCTCCAAATAATGACACAGAGACTTATTATTAATTATGAAAACTTTGTCTCCAAGCTGTGGTGATACTATATTTGTAAAATGTGATTTTATTTGTATATCAATAAAGTTGCCTTGGGGTCAGAGCAAGCCATAGCAGAAACTGGGCGGTGGTGGTGCACGACTTTAATCCCAGCACTTGGGAGGCAGAGCTAGGTACATCTCTGTGTGTTCAAGGACACAGCCAGCATAGCAGACACACGCCTTTAATCTCAATACCAACCATAGAAGACCTGGAGGTCTGTACAGACAGGCAGTGATGGGGAGGTCATGTGGCTGGGTTTACAACCAATGAGAAAGCAGAACAGAAAGTCTATAGAAAGAAAACACACACAGAAGTAGGTTACTTGCGGAGAGGAAAGACGGCAGAAGCAGTGAAGGGTAAGGCTCTCAGCTATTGCTCTGACCTCTTGGTTTTTAACTCTGCAATTGGATCTGTGTTTCTTATTTAACAAGGCGGTTACATCTACACTAAGCTGCTCTTACAACTCAAATTAACTTGCTTCTATTAATCTCCATTCTGCTCTGTGGTTTTTACCTTTCCTCAGTATGGTATGTTCAACTTGCTCTGAGTCTGCTGGTGAAATCCCCACACCTAGATTCCTCCTTCTCACTTCCTCCCTCTGCCTGGAAGTCCCACCTAGCTATTGGCCATTCAGCTCTTTGTTAAACCAGTCACAGTGACACATCTTCACACAGTGAGACAAATATTCCCTAACACCCTCCTCTCTTCCCCTCACCTTCCAGCTCCCCCCGAAGCCACTCCTCTGTTTCTGTTCAGAAAGTGGCAGGCCCCCAGGGATATCAACAAAACATGGCATATCAAGTTGTGGTAGGCCTAAGCATGTCCCCTTGTATTAAGGCTGGGCAAGGCAACCCAGTATAAGGAATAGGTTCCCAAAAGCCAGCCAAAACATTACAGTCCCTGTTCCCACTGTTAGGAGTCTCACAAGTAGACCAAGCTACAAACTGTCACATATATGTAGAGGGCCTAGGTTGGTTCCATGCAGGCTCCCTGGTTGTCAGTTCAGACTCAGTGAGCTCCTCTGAGCCCAGGTGAATTGATTCTGTGATGTTCTTGACCCCTCTGGCTCATACAGTCCTTACTGAGGGATTCTTAAGTTAGAAAACTACAAGAAGATCTGGAGTATCTGCACAAGAAATAAAAAAATAAACAAATAAAATAAAAGAAATTCAAGAGCTGTTCTGTCGAGATTAGGTAGTCAAGGAGACCTCAAAACAGTCTTTGAATGTCTACACAAGCCAAAAGAGCAGTCATAGCATAACGAACAGATGGTCATGTGTCCATTTCTGGGTGGGGGTTATTGCATCAGGGTTACTGAGAACTTCTTCCAGGGACAGGAGTCGGAGACAAATAGCTAGCATGAACCAAGGGAGATGCCGAGCATAAAGTGGAGTCTCTTTAGCCAACACATTCTCTATTGGCTCTAGATCATATGATTTAAGTTATTGATGATGCCTATGTACAAGCTGGTATGGAGCCTATAGAGCTAATATTTTATCAGAACTGATTCATTTCTAATGTAAGTTAGTAACCAATTTAAAATGTGGAGGCTGCCTGGCTCATAGCTACAAGGGGCGAACTAGCCAGGGCAATGCTGGAGAGCTCCCCCTGGTGGTGAGGACAAGGGAGAGCTGGCAGGCTGACCAACCCTGCAACTACCCAAGCCCAGAACCAGGGTTATGAGTTGGCCCACCCCAACATCCACTCCATCTGTGATCTGCTGGAGGATGTGAACTGACCAGTCCTGCAGAGTCTCCATAACACAGGACAACAGCAGGATAACCAAGAGGAGTCCCAGTGAGGACCCAGTGTAGCAGAAACCAGAGGCCTCAAACCAAACCAATGATTCTGCAATGAATACTTGCAAGTAAAGATATATGAGCAAAAGGGTTTACTGTATGACTCACTGTGTCACACTACAGATTCCATGACAAGGTTTTTCCTTTTTTAAAAATCATTTAAATTTTGTTTTATTTGGGGGAAGGAGTTTGTGAGGGCAGAGGGTGGATACGAAGGGATGGGAAATGAATGGGATTGAGATGCATGATATGAAAGACACAATAAAAGGAACTTAAATAAAATAAAAAAGATAAAAACAAAAAAATCTATGGGGGGGATGATCACAACCTCAAGGAGCAGTAAAATAACAGGCCCAGCTCTGGCAGTAAAGAGGATGATAAGCCATAAACTGGCACCGATCAGAGGCCTCAGCTTCTCCTTTGCTCTTGTATCTAGGTTTTTCTGAACCATGTCTAATGTGTCTTGTCTAACTCCCGATCCGGTGGCAATAAAACATCATTTCTCACCTAAGGCAGCACAGGGGCCTCATTCTTCTAGGAAAACAAGTCTCATCTCTAATGTTTTTGTAAGCCGTCTCTGCCAGGGGATCCACTTGTCTTCCAAGCTGTCCTATGGAATCTGTGAGGTTCTGTATACTGGTCTACTTCTTTGCTTAGGGTTTAAAAATTCTGGTCTTGAATAATTAATGCTGCTGTGCCCAAGTCAGCCCATGCCTGTGATCTCTGTTGTTGTGAGGGGTGGTATAGCTGGAATCACTATTGTTTTCATTCTAACTGTGGACCTCATAGTAGGAGGTTTTTCTGCAGGCAGTAGTTTTCTGGCCTCCTCTCCAGTGTACGTGTCTACTTGGGGAAGGATATAGATTAGAACACAGAGATTTCCCTCCTGTGGCCCAGTGCTGGATGCTCAGCTGCTACACATCTAGCAAGGCCACATGTACAGGCCCATTATTTCTGCCTCTAATGGAGCCAGAAAGTACATTCTAATATCTTCGGATTTATTGTATCCATGTGAGCACCGAAGGACTGGCCATACTTGGAAGGTTGAGTAGCTATTAGTAGAAGAGATTAAATAAGTACCTGTTCCTTGCAAGTCTCTAGTGGAAATTTAGTTTTCTCCAGTTTACAACTGAAATTCTCTGGTGGGGTAGTAGTTTGGGTGATAGAAATGTTGATCCCCATCACCCCATAAAAAGGAAGTCTAGGATCTAGGCAAAAGCAACAGTAATTCATTCCTCAGGCTGGGGAAGGTATCCAGCTATGTAGTATCTTTGAGTTCTCAAGCTCAGGGACAACACCAGGAGATGAGATTATTTCATGACCTTATATCAGGGCTGGGGTTGAGTCTGTTACCATAGACCCCTTGGTTGAGACCAAGAGTTGACTTCTTGTCATGGTGGAGTGGTCTGAGGAGGGAGGACCAGAATGGGAAACATTCTAATCTTTGGTTGAGGCATCCAGCTTTTTCCTTGGCCTGTAGGGCTAACTTGGCAGAGCAGCATCTTTTGGAGAGAGAATTTCACAGCCCAATTACAAGCTATAACCTTTAATGTTAAAATGGAAGCCCCAGCTCAGGTCCTTACACCAGGTGTGGATGCTCAAGTCATTCCAGGTCTTAAAGAGGCTGCATTCACGGAGGTGCATCCCGAGGGGGGAGGGCTTTCTCACTCAAAAAGGACATGTCATTCTAGGGACCCGTTATCCCTTCTTGGACAAACTCAGTGTCACAGTTTGGGTCAGAAAAGTGATTTGTTTTTCTGATGGCAATGTGCTGGCATATATGGGAAAAGATTTTATTTCATGTATTTTCATCATCCCTCCGGAGTTATGCTACCTCTAATAAACTATATTTTGGAAGTGATTGGCCACAATCTCTTTTGTCAGCCATGATTAAATAACTTTCAAAAAGGTCACAAAAACAAAATTTAAACACAGGCTGGGAGGGAGGTATTCTGGAGAATATCTGTTAATTTTCTACTAGTTGACCATGGTTATAAAAGAGGCATGATTCCCTGGACAATTCCCAATCCCAAACCTTAACATTTTCAGATGGCCAAGTATAAGAGATACTTGCCAAGATTCCCAACTCTTTTATCAGTCTGAGTCTGAGTTCCAGATGAGCTGGACCTTTTGATGGCACCGGGGAGCTCGCATTAACCTCCATTTCTTACCTTTTCCCTGGTCATCATATCTGCCTTTAGATGGGAATGGTGGACCCAAGCCACAGTTCCTGCTGCCTTGACAACTGTGGGTGTTGTTAGGATCACTGGGGTACGGCCCCTTTCAGGAAGGTCCTAGGGTTTTCTTGGGCAGGCAGCAGACCCACTCCAAGTCTCTAGGTTGGGATTTGTGTGCTTCAGTTAAAACCAGCGGTGGGAATGACAGGTGACTGTGTGTATCTCGATCTTGTCTTGCAGGAATAAGTGGAGGTGGGAGGTCAAACTTTCACATTATCTCAGTAGGGGAGCCCCTGGTCCTGAAAAGAACAGTAGGGAGCAGCTCTGTCCACCCCTCACCAGTCTGCCCAGAATTTAACGAATGTTTCTTTAATGGTCCGGTTAACTCTTTCTACCTAGCCTGAGCTCTGGGGCCTCTAGGTACAGTGTCATTTCCAATGTATTCCTAGAGTTTTAGCCACTTTTTGAGACACTCTGGCTGTGGAGGCGGAGCTATTGTCACCCTAAAGAAGAAGGAAAGCCAAATTGGGGAATGATCTCCATTAGTAACTTCTCAGTAAGACCAAGTTTCTGGCCTGGTGGGAAGGCTTCCTCCCATCCTGAAAATTATCTACAAAAACATAGTAAACACCATTAGCCAAACCTTGTCAGAGTAACTCCCATCAAGCCCAGTTCCGGTGTTCGTCAGGACTGTGCCCCTTCCTTGAACACCTGTAGGTGATGGGTTTCCTTCTCTTGGGTCACTTGGGCACAGATGGCACAGTGGCCAGGGATTTATTCAAACCTCTCATCTAGGTGGTGTAGAAAGTGTTACCTGTCTCTGATTAGTTCTTTCCATTTGGCCCATCTGGTGTGTACTCTGATGAAGCATTTTCTTGAGGTTTGTACTCAGCCTCTGGCACATTAACTTGGTGACTGAAACGGAGGAGTTTTGTTGTAGCATTTCAGCCAAGGAGGGGCTCAAGGAACAGGCAAAGCCAGTGTCATGTAAGGAAACTGGTCAGGGTGGCCAGGGTTCCCTGGGACCAGATGCCAGACTCACTTGGCAGTTTGAGGGTCAAACAACCGTGTTTCTGACCATTCTAGTTCACAGAGAATGTGGAGGTTTCTAGGTGACAACACTGTGGCCCACCTAACAGAAGTTCTGAAAGTGTCACAACGTGGAGCTCAGGGGAAACGGTGTGGTCCACCCAGTTCCCACTTCTGCAACAAATCCAGCAGACAAAAGAAAACAATGTAAAAAGACAGCAAGTCCACACCGTCAGAGATGACCAAAGATAAACATGTGAAGGCCACCTTTATTCATACACCAGAACCAGGAGGACAGAAAGACATCTCTTGCTGTCCCTGGAGACTGGGCATACAGTCATATCCGATCTCCCTGTCTCTCCCGAGATGTGCCCAGAAAAGAACCGTACAACTCATCAATCAGTCCAGTTTCAGATTTGTGTTGGCCAGCGATTCTTACTTCTGTTTTCCATTTACACATTGGCGGTGGTCACAGTCTGGGGCTCCCCTGGGCCTCCAAGTCCACAATGTCCTCACCATCACCTGGGGCCTCCAAGTTGTGGTACTTTTCTCTGTCTAGGACCTGTCCCTCTTTAATCTGTGGCAGCCATAGTCTCCAGCTCCCCTGGGCCTCCAAGTCCACCTCAGACCTTCCCCTACTTAGGCCTGTCCTGAGAGCCCAAGCCCTGAGTCTGGGCTCTGCCAGCTATCTCACGGGGGCCTCCAAATGTCAGGTGGCTTGAGACACTTTGGAAAACAACAAAGACTCACTGAAGATTATAATCAGTGAAATCCACTGGAGCTGCTAGCAGGACAGTGGGCTCTGAGCCGAGCTAGAGGCTGCTGCATGAAGTAGCTGAGAGGAGGGTTCTTAAAGGCAAAAGCTGCAAGAAGAGCTCAAGTGTAGTGGATAGCCATCCCAGCCTTGGCCTGGAAGTTCCAACCCCCACTGAGGCTTCGGTAATGGTCACGCCCACAAGGCGGGGCTGAGAGAGGAAGCGGAAGACCCAGGATCGAGAGGAGAGGTCTCTCTCGGTTCTGGGACGCTGGATGCTGTAGGTGGACCGAGCAGAGTTCTCCAGAGAACACCACTGGACTGCGCCATACCTTTGCCGGACCCTACAACCTATCCCTTCATTTGTAAGTTAGCCCACAAAATAAACCTCCCTTTTAACTACGTGGAGTGGCCTTAATAATTTCACCAATACTCAAGTGTCTGCACAGGAAGGCCAAGAAATGCTTTGCTTTGCCAAGATTAGGTATTCAAAGCAACCTAAAAAAGGTCCCTGAATGTCTGCATAAGCATGTTTGCTGTAGTAAAAAACTAAAAGCAGCTATAGCAAAACAAGCAGATTCTGGTCATGTGTCCATTTCTGGGTGGGGGTGTTGAGTCGGGGTTACTGGGAACTTCTTCCAGGGACAGGAGTCAGAGACAAATAGCTAGAAGGGACCAAAGTAGATGCTGAGCATAAAGTGGAGTCTCTTTAGCCATCACAGTGAAGATCACTGAGTAAAAGAGGAAACACTCTGTGCAAAGTCACAACCCCAGGATATATGAGAGGCAAAACTGAAGTTAGGGGCCTAGATTCAAGTTCAGTACGTTCCTCATGACTCCAGGGTCTGAACTTTTCAAATGTAGAGGGAAACTGAATAAAAACAAATGTTAAAGATTCTTTCTTGATGCCCGCCCAAGGCTTTCCTCCCTGGGCAAGGAGGATTCACCGGACACCTTGTGGCACTGGGTGGTCAGGCTCTATCTACGACGGTGAGCAAATATAGGGTGTGGTATGGAAGAGAGTGAGACTGAATGGTTCCATGTCCTGTGGAGAGAGGTAGATCCAAAGAGGTGAAGTCGGTGAGGACTCGGCTGAGGTGGGTAGCCTGCTGGTCACCCGGGGCCACGGTGCTCTTCAGGCCTGGGCGACTGCCAAGGGCCATGTCTGCAGCAGCTGTGGTCTATGTTGATGTTAATGGCTCCTGTTACCATCGAAGGCTGAGAGGACAGGGCTACACAGAGGTGGCCCCACCACGCACAGGGTGCAACACTAGAGAGAGCTGTCCCTGCCCCTCACTGGCTACAGCAATTGAGAGAGCTGGTCCTGCACCTCCCCTGGGCAGGACACCAGAGCTGACCCTGTTGGCAGGGGCACAGGTGAGCTGGCCCTGAGGGTGTGAGAGTGGGAGAGCAAGCCCTGCCCCATTTGTCTGCCATGTGGTAGCATGGGCGAGAGAAAGTTGCCCTTCCCCCTCACTCCTCATCACCTGCACAGGCTGGAGAGCTGACCCAGCCCCTCACCTACTGCAGCACAGGGAGAGCAGGCCCAGTGCCTCACCTGGGCAGCACAATGGAGCTGATCCTGTTGACAGGGGCGTGGGTGAGCCATCTCTGAGAGTGGAGAATGTGAGCATGGGAGATCTGGCCCCTCCCCTCATCTGCCATATTTTGGTATGGGTGAGTGAGAGATGTCCCCTTGCTCCTCACCCCTTGCCGCCTGTGGCAGGCAGGACAGCAAGCCCCTGGGCCACGAGAGTGGAAGAGCTGGTCCTGACCCTCACTCAGCACTTGGGAGGGCAGGCCCTGCACCTTGACTGGGTAGCATAGTAGTGCTGACCCCACTGGCAGGGGCAAGTGAGCCTGCCCTGAGGGCATGAGAGTGGGAGAGCTGGACCCACATGCTTTGTCTGCCATATGGTGATAAAAGCAAGATAAAGGTGCCCTCCCCTCCTCCCCAGCTTGCCACCTCTGGTAGTCAAGAAAGCTGCCCCTGCAGCGGCACCTCATCTGGGCATCACAGTAGAGCTGACCCTATTAACAAGGGGTTTTGGGTGAGTAGGCTGCTGAGAATCTGAGGGTGAAAGTTCTGGCCCTGCTCCTCATCTACCATAGGGTGGTGTGGGTGAGGAAGAGAAGCCTCCCCTTCACTGCCTGTGGCAGGTGGGAGAGCTGTCCCCGAGGTCACAAAAGCAAGAAAGCTGGCCCTGCCTCTCACCAGCTACAGCACTCAGCAGAATGGCCCCTTCACCTCGCCCAGGCAACACAGTAGAGCTGGCCCTGGTGGTGTAGGTATGGGTGAGCCATCCCAGAGAGCCTGAGAGCAGGAGAACCAGCCTGCCCCTTGCTGCTTACTGATAGGGTGAGCTAGCTAGGGTGCTACCCTGCTGTTGAGGATGAGGCAGAGCTGGTGGGCTGACCAACCCAGCAAACCACCCAGGCCCAGAACTAGGCTATGAGTTGGCCCATCCTAACACCCACCCCATCTATGATCTACTGGAAAATGTGAAGGGCACATCCTGTAGATCCAAAGCTAAAGGATCTCCATGACAGAACAAGAGAGCCAAGAGAAGTCCCAGAGGCCTCGAAGCAGACCAGTGACTCTGCTATGAACACTTTGGAGTAAGATGTATGTCACACTATGGCTTCCATAATGAGATTTTTCTTTTCTTTAAAATATTATTTTGTGGGATTGGGGATTTAGCTCAGTGGTAGAGCGCTTGCCTAGCAAGTGCAAGGCCCTGGGTTTGATCCTCAGCTCCAAAAAAAAAAAAAATTATTTTGTTTTATCTTGGGGCGGGGGAGTTGCAAGGGAAGAGTGTGGATGCAAAAGGACAGGGAGATGAATGGTATTGAGATGTGTGATGTGAAATCCACGAAGAATCAATAAAAGGTCTTAAAAAAAAAGGATTCTTTCTTCACCAGACATTGTCAGGATGCTAATACAAACACAGTAACCAGAATCAGACAAAAGGATGAGAACACTGTCAGGTTTTAGAAGCAAAATTCCCTCATCCAGGATCAGAGATGCTGGGCACTGAGGCAAATTAGGCTTGTTAGCACCAGAAGGACTCCTAGATCCTCCAGGTGCTGACCGGCCTAGACAGAGAATGACATCATAAAGCTGCACCGGTAGACCTAGCCCAAGACTTCCTGATAAAACTCAAATAGCTCATATTTTGTTAGGTTCCTGTCTTTCCTTCCTGGTCCTGCAGTTCCCTACTGTCACCAAGTTTGCAGTGTCTTGTGAGGAAAATGATTCTGAGGATGAGAAAGCAACTTTAGCATGAAAGATGCTCCTCAAGGGACACAGGGTCCCCATGATTTCTACACTCTGGTGTTCTTCGATGGCTGGGACAAATTAAAGGACCCAGCACTGTCACTCAGCCCTTTGTGACCCCGTCAGCAGCATGTGTGCAGGAAGAATTCTATTTCAGGAACAATTTAGACTTTGTGGCCAGAGCTGGCTTGTAACCTCTAAGTCATCCTAGAATTGCCATGAACCAGCAGCAATCCTCCGGCCTCAGCCACTTCGGAGCTGGAGTTTCACCCACGAGCCCAGACACTCAGCTAAGAATTGCTGCTACAATATATGTATAGAATGCTCATTTTGTAATCGTCAAGCACCACCAGTGTTCAAGGAATCAGAGAAAAAGGAAACACCAAAGGTGTCTTTCCTGATAGCTGGTCCTTCTAGTCACACCTTGTCTCAGCCTCAGTTTACTTCCTGGTCTGTTAACCTACATGCTCACTAAATCCCCATTTGCCCTGCACTGCGAAATTCCCACTCTGAGGCTCTTTTTAAATTTATTTTTAAGTCTTTGGCTCCCTTCAGCATTCAGTCCCAAGCTACCTGTTACCGTGGTAATATCTCCAATGCTCCGTGTTCTCCCTTTTATTTTATTCTGTCCTTATTTTTCTATTTTCTCGTGGTCTCCAGATCCAGGTGGCCTAGGCCTTCTGTAAACAACCCAAACTTGATTCTCCCAGAGCATTAGCCTCCTCACTGCCCTGCGCTCCTCACTCCTCTCTTTAGATCTCTTTATCTAGACAGAAGACTCCAAACATTAGGAATGTTGTTTTATTTCCTGAAACTCCTTGATTTCAGGCTCTGAAGGCCTCTGGCTCTGAAGGCCTGAGATTACAGGGGTGTGCCACCGACTAAACTCTTTAAGGGCTTATTTGGAATATTTCCAGGGTTGTGTAGCTACCTGTAAGTCGTTTACTAAAACTGGGTGACCTCCTCCACCAGGAAGGTGCCTGACTTTGACCCAGTGTGCAGTGTGAGGGAGCACAGCTGCTCCTGTGCCCTTGATGGTAACAAACAGTCCTGCTCTGCCAGGGGAAGAAGACTTTCCTCTACCCCACAGTGTCAGGGAAGACACAGGGAAGCCACAGAGCAGGAAGGGACATCTATCTAGTAAGAGTCAGCCAGCCTTGGCTGCTGATTGAACAGTGGCACATGTGGTAGCTGATCTCCCCCATACCCCAAACTACTATCAATCAGCATCAACTTCAAAATGCTGATGTTGAAAACTGGGTGGAGGGCAGCTGCTGACATGAAGCATCTTGGAGCTGAGTGTTCATTTCTGCATACCCAGATCTCTCTCTCTCTCTCTCTCTCTCTCTCTCTCTCTCTCTCTCTCTCTCTCTCTCTCTCTCTCTCTCCTCTTTCTCTCTCCCCATTTCCATGCTCCTAAAGACAATAACATAGAGCCCCAAAGCCTTCCAGCACATCATCTCACCAAGGAAGGTGAAGACACATTTAATGAAAGAGGAAATGCTCTTTCCAGTGTCACAACCCTAGACAATGTCAGAGCTAAGGCCACAGTTAGGGCACCAGATCATGGTTCAGAGTTTCCCTTTTATCCCACATTGTGTTGACTCTTCCAAGTGTAGGGGTCTGTCTAACAAATAATGTTCAGGTTTCTTTCCCTTCCTTACATCGTCAACATGGGAATATGAATACAGTATAGGAGTTGGATGTGGAATGGAATATGGTTTGTTAGGTTCAGAATAAAAAATCGTGTGTGTCCAGGATCAGAGATGCTGAACACTGAGGCAAATTTGGTTAGTCAGCTCCAGGGGAACCCCAAGACTCCATCAGGTGCTGATTGGCTGAGAGGGAGAATGACATCATGAAGCAGGCGAAAGCCAATAAGAATCTCAGGAGCCATGTGTAAAAGGGACAGAGTGGACACTCTGCAGGAAGGCTAGAGCAGCCCTACATGGCTGCTGTCTGGGCAGCTGAAAGCACACAACCCAACACAGTTCCCTTTTCCAGGGAGAGAGTCACATGTTTCTTCTGAGTGGTCATTGACCACGTCATTTATCATTGACTTGTGATGCTCACTTTCAAACAGATAACATCAGTATATGTTGTATGGACAGATTATGTCCTTGCTGGGGAAGAAAGGAGACCTCCAGGCTGAGTAAAAACAGTCATTCTGAAAGCTTGTCATTCTGATTTGCAAACTGACAGCATCTGTCATGGACCAGAGGATATGTCTGAAAAGTTCCTTTTGTGGCCCAGGTAGTAGCTCAGCAGTTAAAAACATGGACTGCTCTTCCAGGCCACCTAGGTTCCTTTCCCAGCCACCATTTATTAGTAGACATCTGTAGTTAGAGTTTTCCTGCCTGGCCCACAGTCAGGACAAATCTCTCTCACCCACCAGTCCCACAGTCGCTCAGACCCAACCAAGTAAACACACAGAAACTTATATTGTTTACAAACTGTATGGCTGTGGCAGGCTTCTTGTTATCTACTTCTTTTATCTTAAATTAACCCATTTCTATTAATCTATAATTTGCCACGTGGCTTGTGGCTTACCAGTACCTTACATCTTCCTTGTCAAGGTGGCGGCTGGCAGGGTCTCTCCACCCAGCCTTCTACTTCCCACAATTCTCCTCCTCCTTGTCCTGCCTACCCTATCCTTCCTGCCTGGCTACTGGCCAATCAGCACTTTATTTATTTTAACCAATCAGAGCAACACATTTGACATACAGAACATCCCATAGCACACATCCACAAGTAACCCCACTTCCAAAGGATCCAATGCCCCCTTCTAGCCCCTTTGGACACCAGACACCCACATGGTGCACCTCCACATGTATTTTAAAAACCACCTCTAAACATAAAGGGAGGAGAGAGGAGAGTTGGGGAGCTCCTTTGGGAGCTCAGTTGAGGAGAGTGATGTTCCCTAAGTGTAGCTGTCTAGGGTCCAAGCCTCCTGTCTGCAGACCTCCTATTCTCCTCAAGCCCTACCTTACTTGAGCTGGGCTGGGTCAGGTCATCCTCACACCTGTTTCTTATTTCTCTTTTTCTGCCTAACTGTAGAAATTGTTCCTGGATAAACCTGACTTTGCATTCTTTGCATACTCACGGAAGGACCTATGAAGATGAGTACTGCATGCATAGATCCTCATTCATCTTTTCTAGTTAGGGTTCTCACGCTTATCATGAAGTAGGAATTCTTTGTGTGTCTGTGTGTGGAAGAGCTGGTAGTACAGAGACAGAGCCTAAAGTGCTATATTATTTTCAGACTTTTGTTTGGTTTTGTATTTAGCTCAGCACCATACTTCAGATACCTGCAACTAAAACCCACAAAGCTTCTATGTAGCCCAGGCTGGCTTTGAACCCACAGATCCTCCACCTGCTCCTGTCTTTTGGGTGCTAGGATTAAAGGCACGTGACAGCACATCCTCCTTTATGCGATGATTCTGTAAGTGAGGATAATCTCTATTTCCTGTGGCTATCAGGAGAATGCACAGCTGCCCAGGTTAGGGTGGGTGGTATAGTAAGACCCAACTTAGTGTGGTGTGACAGTCAGCTCTCTGTCATGAAAAACACCTGAGATGCCTAACTTAGAACTGTAAAGTTTTGCTTTGCCTCACAGGCACTTGGTCCTGTGCATTATTGTCCTGTGGCGAGGGAAGGTTGTCAAATGCAAGGGACACTCAGTGGAGCAAGTCCCTTCTCCATCACAGGACAAGGGAAAGAGGGCCTTGGTGTGTGGTTCAGTTGGTGGTGTGCTTGCCTAGTGTATACAAAGCCCTTGGTTTGTTTCCAGCAACTTAAAGTACTTGGTGTGATGATATGTGCTCCAAAATCCCAGTGTTTGGTAGGTGGAGGCAGGAGGAGGCAGGAGAATCAGAAGTGCAGAGCCATCCTTGTATACAGAGCAAGTGCAAGAGATCTTGTCTATATAAAGAGAACGTGTGTGTGTATGTGTGTGTGTGAATCAGAGATTCCGTAGCAGGCACAGGAGCCTCTGCCTGAGTGCTGTGGGAATCTTGCACTTGGGCTCCTCTTTTCTCTGTTCTCTCTGGTGTGTACTGAACGTAAAACCATGCTGTGCAAAGGTGTCATGGAACCTGCTGTGTGATGCCAGTAAAACTGGCTGTCAGTGGATGGGTGGGCTGACATAGCTTTTGGCAATTGTTAAAAATATTAACACGTGTTTTGTTCTTCCCTGTATACATTTACAAGGATGTTCATTGCACAATTTTCTGTTACAAAGATAAAAAATACAATCAACACCCCCCAAAAAAGCCCACCTTCCAAACAGGCAAAGTCTGTAAATATTGGATAGGTTAAATGAACTATGGTTCATTTGACTTATATTCATTATCAGTGAAATACTCTAATGCTTTTAAAACTGGCATGGATATAAAGATATATGTATATAATATGCATATATGGTGATATATTGTGTCCCCCAATATATTGTGAACCCTAGTAAAACTTATCTGGGCCAGAGAACAGAACAGCCACTAGATTAGACAGACAGTGGTGGCACACACCCTTAATCCTAGTATTCCAGAGGCAGAGATACACTCAGATCTCTGTGAGTTCAAGGCCACACTGGAAACAGAGCCAGGCATGGTGGCACACACCTTAATCCCAGGACTTGAGATCTAGTGTCTTGCTTGGGAAAAACACACGCCTTTAATCCCAGGAAGTGATGTCAGGAAATAGAAAGACACATAAGGCATGAGGACCAGGAACTAGAGGCTTTTTTAAGTTTTTAGGCTTTTGAGCAGCATTTCAGCTGAGATCCATTTGGGTGAGGACTGAGAGGCTCCCAGTCTAAGGAAACAAGATCCGCTGAGGAACGGCGAGGTGAGGTTGGCTGTGGCTGGTTCCGTCTCTCTGATCTCTCAGAATTCACCTCAATATCTGGCTCCGAGGTTTTTTTTTATTAATACCTTTTAAAATTTGTGTTACGTGTGTGTGTTGTGTATAGTATATATGTATGTAATATGTATATATGCACATTTGGGGGCAATGTAAATGTAGTGTTTGCCTTTGTACAAAATGATTACATACATGTGTGAAAGTAAACGGTATGGACGAATGTCTACATTTGCCTACACTGTAAAGAACACACAGGCATCTGTGACGGTGGGTGGGAGGAGGACTGAACTTGTGTTCCTGTCCTGAGGAATTGGAGTACCCCAGGAGGGAGGCTACCAAGCACACCTGCACTACTTGGGCTACAGAGTGCGTGGTGGGACCAAAGCCAGGCTGACCAATCACGCTCTCCTGGTGCCTCCACTCCTGTCTTCCCAGGGAGCCACTCCACCTGAACACTAGCGATGACAGGACCCGGAGTTCCTACTTGATCTAGGGGCATCTTCCTGTATCCCGGAGGTCGATGTTCTGGTGGTTGGTTCTGTCCTGTGATGGGTGGGCGGCGTCCTGGTGCCCACATGAGCGCTGGCCCCTCATCCCGGAATGGCAAGGCGCTCTGTTCCCGTTTTGACAGCCCTGGGTCACCCTTTTCTGCGTGACCTTGATCTCTTCCATCTCCCATAGTTCTCAGCGCTGCCGCTCTGCCTTCTGGGGTTTCTTCTGTCTGTCTGTCCGGACTGGGACTTGTCTTCTGTCTCTGGCGGAGGTGTCTTTTGAGGGAGTTTCCCAGCCTGTGCCGGTGGTTAGATTTACAATTTTGTTCACAGTTGCTGGTCAACTCCCTACTTCCTGCGACCATCCCTGTCCTGCTCCCCTTCCCAGATTTCAAAACTCTGTCGTTTTATCTCCACAAGTGAGGAATAGCTGAGCCAGGCATGGCCAGACCGGCCTCTCTCCACCCCAGAATTCATCAAGTCCTTTGTTTTATCCCCACAAACGAGCAGTATTTAAAACCCAGGATGGATGGACTGCCCTCTCCCTGTCCCCTGACTTCGGTAAATACTGCATTTTATCTCCTGGATATCCTTAGAGTCTGGGAACGTCCCTTCCTCCTTCTGCATCCCAGCGCAGAACTTGCCTGACCTGTTGAGACAGAGTCCTACACCTGTTGTCCATTCATCTACTCTGACTTCACCCTGATGCATTTTTCATACAAGAAACCCTAAATTTAGTGAATTCTTTAAAATTGGAATGGAGTGGGGAGACAGCTCAAATACAGGAAAAGTTTAAGAAATAAAAAGCCATCTCCTTGTCATGGCATGTCACAGTAGGCTCCACTGTCTGGGGTCCTCTCTGTCTCAACCCCAGTCTCTTGCCACTCAGTCCTCACTTTCTGATCTTCATGTATACCTAATGAACCCTGCTTAGCTGCAATTCATGGACATAAACTACCTCAGCTCTCACGCTCCACACTGACCCATGGCGGGGCTGAAGTTCAGGTTGTCTACTCCTATAAGAACCTGGAGCTTTCTACTGATGGAATTGATGTCAGTTATGTGGAGACTGAAGACACTTTTCAGTGAAAAGATAGAATTTGAGCCTTTTCAGCCTGTGTGCATGTATCCATTACTCCTAATATTTTCATTAATATTTTCACTTGACATAAAAAACAGGGTTTCATTCTATTTTTGTGCACATAATTATTATACTTTGCTCATGGTCATCCCTCACATTTCCTCTCTCATCCTTTGCACCTGCCACTGGATCCCTTTCCCCAAATCTTACATTATGTGTTCATAGCAAGAATATGTGTATATGTATATATGTGTATGTGTATATATATTTCAATTTAGATTCCCCATGTGTGCAATACTACTTGACCTACTGTGTCCCTAGTAACAGGACTTGTTGCTCTGTCCCTCCTTTAATACCCTTTTATTCTTGGATAGAATCCCATCTGCTTCGTGTCCTATGTCTCCTCAGTGTTCCATGCCAGGCCGAGTTTTATCAGAGACACAGAATTGGCTAACACAATCCTTTGTAGCAAGTGGAAAGATATCTCCTGGTAGACAGCCGATACCTAGGGCTCATGATGTGGTGTCAATCTGCCTTTGCAAAAGGTAAGTGAGAGTTAATTATGTATTCTTTCAAAATTGAAATTCCTGTGTAGGATGCTGGTTCTCAAGCAGGCGGCTTTGCATCTTCCCTTCATATAGTACTGTGACATTGTGATCACTTTACTAATCAGAAATGAAATTCGGGTCAGTATCATCTAATTTCCATGTCATTTTAAGGAAAGAACATCATTATAATGCCCTAACTAGAATATAACAGATAAAGTAAATTTATGCTAATGTGTTTCCATGTGTGAATGTGTAGGCTTAAACAAAATAGCACAGTATTCCTTGTGTCAAATAGGTTGTTACTACTGCAAATTCAGTGAAAATCAAAAAACCATGTGGAAGAAAACATTTTAAATATTTCTGAAATGGCACTAGGTGCCATTGTTTAGATAAAGAGGGACACATTTTTTTCTATTTCTGCTTTAATGTTGGCATTCTGATCTTATTCCAGATTGGGGCACAAATAGGAACAGAAACACACATATGTACATTTCTTTTTATGTGTGTATGTCTATCAGGACTGAACTTGTGGCACCAGGATCACCAGAGGATCACAAGTTCAAAGTCAGGCTGGTCTTCATAACAAGTTCTAAGACAACCTGTATTACAGAGTAAGACCTGCCTCAAAAATCCAATGTTAGTGCTAGGAGATAGCTCTAGGGTAGGAAACTTGCTAAAGTGTAAGAACCTCAGTTTGAACATCTAGTACCTATATAATTATTCAGGCATGGCTGTGTATTCCTGTTACCCCAGTATGGAGGTTGAGGGGGGAAGATAGGAAGATTCTGAGAGCTTGATGGTCAACCAGCCTAGCCAAAAAGATGAGCTTCCTTTCTCACGGCTGCAGATGGAAGGCAGTGGTGGAAGACACCTGACATCCTGCTCTGCCCTTTACACACATGTGAATGACTGTGTGTACCCATATATATGTGCATGTATGACACACACAGCCTGCCCCAAGCTCCCCAAGACACTCATTTAAAAGTGAGTTTTGTTTCTTCCCAGAACTGGAAGAGACTGTACTGGAGCTTCCAGAAGAGTGGAGACTGCTCTTTGTGTGTGTGCCATTGTGTGTTCATCTCACAGGACTTGTGGTGGAGTGAATGAGAATGGCCCCTCCCCCCCAGCCCCAGGCTCATTTACTTGAATGCTTGGTTCCAGGTTGTTAACAGTTTGAAAAGGAGTAGTTTGGCCTCTTTGGAGGGGGTGTGTCACTGGGTGAGAGTTTGGAGCCTTCAAAAGCCCATGCCAGTCTTAGTTTGTATCTGCCTCTTGTGTGTAGATCAGATGTAAGCTCTCAGGTGTGATCAGGTGTGACTCCTTCACACATCAGCTCAATAATCTCTCTGTGTCTTCAGCTCCCTGACCACAATCCTGCCTCTGAGGGCTGTGCGCTTTCTCCCTGTGCAAATACAAGTCCCTTGTGCTCTTCTGATGGACTGTCCTGCTGACACACTGTCTTGCTCAAGTCTCCTTATTTAAGGTTAAGGTGGGGTCTTTTGCACATCACTCACTGGTTTGTTGGGCAGTGAGGACGGAGCTCAGGCTCTCCAGTCAGTGCTTCTGCTTTTATCACGGTTCCTAGAGCTCTTGCTTCACACGTTTCTCAGCCTTCCTCTTTAGTCTTGGGCATCTACTGTCTCTTGCACACTCTGTGGATACATGCCCAGACCTCACATATTTTATAACCCAGGCTCAGCACTAAAAGCTTTACACACAGGGAAGTGAGTCTTCCTACTCAGTTAGAATTAAGTTAACCAGATTGCCTGCCTTTCCCTCAAGACAATGTCTCACTCTGTCTCAGAGGCAGGCCTTGAGCTTCTAGGAAACCTATGCCCTCCCATTCCCAATGGCTGGGATTACTGCCATGAACCACCAGTCTGAAATAGAATGAAACATTTCTAACTGTAGCATTAAGTCAAATAGTTTCATTGAAGGGACTTATCCAAATCTGAAGACATCCAAATATTAAGTCATTTATTTCAGTGTGACCAATGATCTGTGCAGAGTCGGACTCTGGGTATCTTTTCCAAGAGTCAAAGAAAGAAGCAATCTCAACTCAGGAAGGAATTTTTCCTTCTTTTCCTGTGTTCCCCAGGTTTCAATGCTTTCTGTGGTGTTCTTATGGGCAGAATGAAGAAATGAGACCACAATTCATGGGGGAAAGCAGAGGGTACAAGCCTTAGATGCTGTGGACTGCAATGGACAAGAGGGAGAAGTCTGAGGCCACAGGTTGTAGTGATAGTTGCGTTCCCTCCTTTGGGCTGAGATGGCTCAGCAGTTAAGAACATTGACTTGGGGCTGGAGAGAGGGCTCACAAGTTAAGAGCACTGGCTGCTCTTCCAGAGGTCCTGAGTTCAATTCCCAGCAACCACATGGTGGTTTACAACTATCTGTAATGAGATCTGATACCCTTTTCTGGCCTGCAGGCATACGTGCAAGCAGAATACTTTATACATAATAAATAAATAAAGAGAGAGAGAGAGAGAGAGAGAGAGAGAGAGAGAGAGGAAGGAAGGAAGGAAGGAAGGAAGGAAGGAAGGAAGGAAGGAAGAAAGAAAGAGTGGAGGTTAGTCTGGGCTACATGAGGCTCTCTTTACAAGATAAATACATAAGAAAAAAAGAAAAAAAGAACACTGACTGATGTTCCAGAGGACCCAGGTTCAATTCCCAGGCATGCCAGGAAGAAGGAAGAAGGAAACACATGACCTTTTCTTTGAAGGGGTCACATAGGAAGGCAAGAAGCACTGCCTCCTCCTTCTGGCCGTATAGCCCAAGGTCATGGGCAGAGCAAATACCACTACCACAGGACCAGGTTTCCACAAGTGGAACTCGGAAGTAGCACCCTGGGAGTCAAAAGTTAAGTCACTGGGATCCCTGCATGATCTGCTCTCCCACGGTGGCTCCACAAAGGGGACACAAAATCTCTGCTCCATCCTCTGGCCACAGCTGACTGGAAGCGCTGGCCATGGAATTTGGTGTCAACCTGATTGGATGGAATATCACTTATGGATGAGACCGTGAGGTGTTTCTAAGGAAATTGATATGTGGGTCCAAGGGCTTTGTGGACAAGGTCCACTCTCAACATGTGTGGGAACCATGAAGCCAGCTGAAAACCACGCCAGAAAAACTGGCTGAGGCATTTCCTCTGTATCTCTCCTGGGACTGCCACGCACACCTCTGTCCTTAGACCTCAGAACTCCAGGTCTCCTGGACTCCGAGTTGTGGACTTACGTTTCCTTGAGTCCTCTGGCCTCTGGCCTCTACCTTTCAGAAGCAGACCGAGACAAGCTGCCAGTGTTCCAGAGTCTCTGCCTTGGAGGAAGTCTGTTGTGGGAATGCTCAGCCATGCAGGCCAGTCCCGCCAAGTGCAGCCCTGAAGAACTGGACTTATCAAAGGGTGTTGCTGTCATCCTGTGGACCCATGCAGGGACTCATCTCAAGGGGAGAACTACAGAGCCCCCTCTATGGAAATGTAGGCATAGGATGACCTCTTGAGAGCCTAGGACTGCAAGGTCGTCAATGAATACCTGCAGCCTGGAAAAGCCGCAATTCTGAGACTCCAACTATGAACCGCTGATAGACTAGCCATGCGAGGTCATAGCAGTGAGGTTCTGGATGTTTTCTTCTCCCCCCTGAAATGCTGAATACCTTACTCCTATTCCTCCACTGGTGGGTTGCTGACTTCACAGCCTCGAAGATGAAATGAGGAGCATTTCTACACAAGGCCTCTCCAACTGGAGAACCAGAGTTGACTTAGCTGGCCTTGTGAGCATCGCACATTTCCAGCCTGAGTGGATGACATTCATATGCTGGAGGCCAAATATTTTAGAATACCACTTCTTTACCTCAAGTGGCTGATGCTGACTGGGAGTTACATCTCTCTGAGTGGCACTTTCTACAGTATGAGTGGCTGATGCTGATGTACTGGGGACCATATCTTTTTTAAATGGTATGTTCGCCAGCATGAGTCACATCTCCATAGGTTTCTTCTAGGTCATGCACCTGTAGTGGCTTGGTGGGTGGAGTTTCTATTTACTAGGCTTCAGTCTTTGTGGATGACCCTGATGGGGTGGAATCTACCTCCTCACAGGGATTTTTCTGCACTAGCCACCACTAGCCTAGTTGGACCAGAGTCCATCTCAATGAAATCTCTAGAAAATTGTTTAAATTTTTTCAACTCATGCCAGAAGGCAGTATTCTGGGCCAGCTCCTTTTCTTTCTTTCTTTTTTGTTTTTCAAGACAAGGTTTCTCTGTGTAGTTTTGCACCTTTCCTGGAACTCACTGTGTAAATCAGGCTGGCCTTGAACTCACAGAGATCCGCCTGGCTCTGCCTCCCGAGTGCTGGGATTAAAGGTGTGCACCACCACTGCCCGGCAAACTCTTTTTCCTGATTCCTGTACAGAGAGAGAAAATATTTAGACTTACAGTTTATATCTCAGGAAAAAAGTCTCCTCAGCATGGAGAGTTCAAAAACATAGTTCCTTGTGGTCTGATTTTCCAGTACAGAATCCATGCTCCCCTGGATACCCTGAGAGCCATGGAGCACAGCCACCACATCCTTACCGAATTCCCATATAGCTGTCGTTAGAAGCAGCTAAGTCTAATATCCTTAATACATCACTGCTCCTTTTTGGGTTTGTGTGTGTTCATATATATGACGTGTGTGTGTGTGTGTGTGTGTGTGTGTGTGTGTGTGTGTGTGTGCAAGTATGAAGCATAACCATCAACTTCAAGTGGCCGTCTTCAGTTGTGGTCTACTTTATTCTTTCTGGGAGAGAGACTTTCACTGGTGTTGACACTCACTGACCTGGTGGAACATGCTGGCCAGCATGGCACCTGTCTATGCCTTCCGGTGCTGGGATTACAAGTGTGCGCCACCCCCTACTTTATCATCAGCATTGTCACCAGCAGGGTTGGTCCTCAGGTTCTGGGCCTGGAGCTCAAGTCCTCGAGCTGCCTGGAAAGCACTTTATGGCCTGAGGATCTCTCAAGCCTGAAGTCTTGATGCACCTTCATTGTCTGTATCCAATAACTTGTCATCTACAGTTCCATTCTGTAGCTTTGTCAACATGTGTATTCTGTGTCCCAAGCAAGGCTGAACAGGAAGCATTCATTACACCTGCTGCCTGGCAGTCTGTTGGAGTTGAACTGAGAATAAAGCCTCTATTTTTTTTTCTGATGAGCACATGAATTAAGTGACATTTAAAACAACACAAAATACTAAGTAATAATCTTCTTTTACTCAGGGGTTTGGAGATATATGATACAGAGCTGTTCGGCCCTGTTGACCATCAACACCAGCCCATCAAACAGCTATAAATTAGTGTGTAGCTGCCGATGGTGTGTATTCCTGCCAAGCATGGGAGCACTGCCCAGTCCTAGGTGTTTCTCCATGAGCTAAAACTACCTATTCCCAACAGATCCACTGTATACTACTGGGAAGGTCAGTGACTACACAAAACTTCGGGAGATAAGTGCATGATCCAAAATTCCCACTCCTGATCTCAAACATCTTATGCTCTGGTGACCAGGTTCACTGTGGTCAGGTTGCCTGCTCTTGATATGTCTGATAGAAAGGTCATAGATGTCTGTCCTCAAGTCATCCTCTTGCACACATAGGCTCACTCTGAGATAATCCTCCATATCACTATTTGGTGAGCAGCTTTTTTGAGTAACTGGCCTTTATGCCCCCAAATGAAATTTCCCATGAAATAAAGACCTCCACTGATGGGGCACAGCACAACCCAGGGCACATTCTGGGAAGACAACACACTGCCCTCCTATCTCTGTGCTGCTCACACTGACCTTGTCTGCCGCATGCCATTCATACTCATGGGCCTCTGTAGGCCCTGGAGCTTCAGCTGCTCAGCTTTGGGAAAGACGATTTGATTTAGAGTCTGTGATACAAAGCAGAAATGGAGAATCAGGATAGTTGTCTTGTCAGCTAAGAGAGAAAGAAAGCAGGAGGTTTACTATGATCTCTAGAGACTGCCTTCTTTAAGTCTAACTGGAAAACAAAAAGAACCCATGTTCTAGAATGAAGCCTGAGATAGGAGTTGCAAACCTGGGAAGTATTACTACAAAATGGAAGCCAAGCTCATCCCTACCCTGAGTTTGCTCTTCTGTAGAACAGAGCTGGAAAGCTATTCGTCTAATCGGTGCATAATACCATATAAAGATCAAGGAAATTATGCCAGGCAAATCCCTCCTTGGGCCCTGAGCTCCTTTGAGTCAAGGGCAACTCTTCTGATCCTAGACTACTAAAGTGGAAATTAGACATGACAGATAAGACCTTTCCCATCATCCCCTTCCTCAGCCACACAGTGCTCTTGTCACTGGGATTTTAGAAGTGACTTCTTCATGACAGCCTTGAAGTTGTGTATTCAGGTGCCTACTCAAAATGATGAACAGCTCAAGACAGGGCTTACTGTGATGAGATACAGTATCAGGCTTTCTTTTAGGCTACCAACCAGCTCCCAAATCATGACATGGTGTAGTTGTAAGTTTTCCTGTATCCTGCCCAGTCCTACAGCTGCTCAGACCCAAATAAACACACAGAGGCTTATGTTATTTTGAAACTATATGGCTTAATGGCTCAGACTTCTCACTAGCTACTTCCTACACCTTCAATTAACCCATTTATATAAATCTATACTTTGCCACATGGCTTGTGGCTACCAGTACTTTACATCTTGCTTCTCATGGCAGTGGCTAGCAGCATCTCCTCAGCTCTGCCTTTCTCCTTCTTCTCTCTCCAGTTGGAATGTCCCCCCAACCTTATTCTGCCTCACCATTGGTCAAACAGCTTTATTTATCAACCAATCAGAGCAACACATATTCATAGCATAAAGAAAGGAATCCCACAGCAACATGGAGACTTAAATTAGTATATGAATGTTCAACATTATCTTAGCTATTTTTTTAATCTAAGCACAGGCCATGTAGGAAGGAGCAGTAGAGGGCCAAAAGACTTGGGAATGGGAGAGAAGGTCTGAAGGCCAAGCCTCAAAGCACAGTCCTATAGTAGGATTTTTCTATGGACTACCAACTAGCTCCCAAATAAAGACATGGAGACTTGTTATTAATTATGAATGCACGGCACTAGCTCTTATACCTTAATTTAACATCTTTCTCTTCATCTATGTTTTGCCTCAGGGCTTTTCACCTTTCTTTGGTTCTGTATGTCCTACTGTGTCTGGCTGGCTGGCCACAGCCTGTCTGGCTGGCCCCAGGTGTCTCCTCTTTCTCCCTTGTTCTCCCTCTCTTTTGAGCCTAGATTCCTCCTCCTACCTACTTATTCTCTCTGTATGTTAGACCTGCCTATCCTTGCTCTTTAGCTATTGGCCACTCAGCCTTTTATTAGACCAAGAACTTCCTCAGTTGTTGTTTTATGGCTGCGTTTCCAAGATAAGGATCATCCTTGCAAAGTGACTAGAAAGGCTCCCTATGCTTGGGGTTTGCATTAAGACACAGGAATTGGACCTTTTGAGGGATATTTGGGCCTTAGAGGGGGAAACATTACATTCACATGAGGCTAGTTTTTGAAGAGTTGGAATATACAGTCTTTTAAAAGATATTGAAGGACTGAATTCAATTCCTCTCTTAACCATGTGGAAAAAACACAACACAGAACCACAGTAGGTGGAGAAAGCGGTCCTCACTCCACCCACAATCTGCTGGTGCCTTAATCTAGACTGGCTGACCTCAAAAAGCACAAGTAATAACTTGATATTCTTTTTAATAACTTACCAAAACTGAGGAATTTTTGGAGATCAGGAAGAAAACAGAATGCCTGGACATGGCTCCATTACCCACAGCTATGGGAAGGATGATTTGCTGTATAGATAATTCTCTTGGACTTGTTTGTTTGTTTGTTTATGTTTTTCAAGACAGGGTGTCTCTGTGTAGCCGTGGCTGTCCTGAAACCAATTCTGTACACCAGGCTGTCCTTGAACTTGAAGATCCACCAGCCTCTGCCTCCCAACTGCTAAGATTATTTTTTTTTCCTTACTCATTTTCAATATATCAACTATCAACTCACTGGGATACTAAGAATGATTATTTGAATGAGAGCACAGGTGGCCATCAGGGACCCATATGTTTGAGTTATTGTATTTGGTTCCAAGTTATTGATTAGGAAGGCTTAGGAGGGGTGGCATTGTAGGAGGAGGTATATCACTGGGGATGGGCTTTGAGGTTTCAAAAGTGCAGGCCAGGCTCAATCTCTGTCTTTCTCTGTCTCTCTCTTTCTCTTTTTCTCTCCCTGTCCTGCAGATCAGGATGTAAGCTCTTAACTACTGCCTTAGCACCATGCCTGCCTGCTGCCATGTTCCCTGCCCTGAGAGTCATGGGCCAACCCTCTGAAACTGTAAGCAAGTCCCCAGTTAAATGCTTTTCTTTTACAGACTGCCTTGGTCATAGTGTCTCTTCACAGCAATAGAACAATAACTAAGACACTGGCTGACTTAGCAGACCCAGTCTGGAGCTGGAGTCCCAGGAAGATCCTCAGGAGCTTCCAGTTTTCAGTCCACAAAGAATCCAGAAGAAGTAGGTTCTAACACTGGCAAGGAAGGGCTCAGACTAGATGAACTTGCCAGTGAGAGTGAGGGAAAGCAGACAGGAAAAGTACAAGCTTCCTTCTGCCAGCTGAAGGTGTGGCCCAGACGTAGGGTGGATCTGCTGACTCTTAGGATCCAGAATTAGGAAGAGTCTCCACCTCAAATAATTCAGCCAAGGAAAATCCCTCTTAGGTGTGCCCAACAGCCTGGGTTTCAGTTAATTCCTAATATACTCAAGTTGACAAGATTAGCCATCACAGCCTCCCAATGTCAACCAGAGATCACCATCCATTTCTCAATAATCTGACTCTAATGAGAAGGGATTGACTTTCTGGAGCGTGTATATGAAGAGATTTATCAGTGGATAGTTCTTAAAGTGTTAGGGAGCAAGTAGAAGAGGAACCATGCTGCCTGTCCACTGATAGCTGAATATCAGTGTCCACAACCCACTGAAGGACAACACTCTGGGGCCTGTTGCTGGCATGACCACCATTCCTTCTATTATTACTAAAGTGGAAAGTCTCCTTCCTATGGTTTCAATGGCAGATGTCCCACAAGAAACATGTGTTTGAACAGGAGTCACTGTTTGGGGAAGGTGTAGACTTTATGAATGGGGGGGCCTTGCCAGAAGTCAGTCACTGGCAACAGGAGAGAACTGTGTGTAACCAGCCTCCTCAGGTCCTTACTGCCCTAGGTACCTGCTTTCCCTGCTCCATGCCTTCCCTGTCCTCAAGTGCAGAAACTGAGGAAATCAGCATGATTTGTACCCAGACATGGTTAGTGCATCTTTTACTACAATGTCACAAGGAGCCATTGTGAGGAATGACAGACATCTGGCCATATGCAGCACACACTAGGGCTGGTTTCTGTCCATACAGTGTGGTAGCTATTGGTTGGTGGATCTCCACACTGGTGAGCTCCACGAGGACTCTGCACAGCTGTGGAACCTCAGCAGAGTGAGTTCCCAGTTCCCTTCTGAGGCCACTGCTTTTGTGGCTTTCCTGTTTATTTATTCACTTACTGGTTTCAGGAATGATTGTCCTTACTCTTATTTTTCTTGATAATCTCCCACTTTATTTTTGTATTCTTTTTTATCTATGTCATTTTCACTTTGATTTATCCTTTTCCACAATTAAAAAACATGCATTAGTTTATATTAGCCGTCATCTTGAGTGTGTAATCTCACAGTGACCTTCCCATACATATATTGGTGAAATTATTAAGGCCACTCCATGTAGTTAAAAGGTCTGGTAGGTCAAAAGTCATGGCTCCAAGCAGGTCAGAGATGAGATTCCATTTTTTTTCTTGATATTAAGTATGGAACAGGGCAGATGAAAAGAATTCAAGAAGAGAAAAAAATAAAAGTCTAAAAAGAGCCTGTTCTTGGAGGAAGAACAGAACTTTCCTTGGGGGGACTTTCCACACCCTGTCCCTCCACCGTCTTCTGTCCTTCTGTCTGATGGAAGCTGTCCTTTCATGGGTCATTTTCATTTTCTAACTTAAGTGGGGGTGATCATGGACTAAAGTTGTGTGCTATCACGCACAGAGGGTGGGGATAATAATGATTTTTGAAGCAAAGGATCAGTTCTGCTGGCCCAAGAGCTCAAACAAAGAACATGTCCAGGAAGAAAACTACCTAGTGCTGGAATCATGGCCAGCACTCCACAGTCCCACCCCAAACACCTGACCCTTTGGAAACGGAAGGGACGTTTCATTGCAAGGACAGTCTTTACCTGAGTTTCCCAAACCTGGCCTTGAATATAACTCTCAATCTTTTCTTCATTTGTTTATCCAGACAGCGTTTCTCTGTGTGTAGCCCTGGCTGTCCTGGAATTCTCTCTGTAGACCAGGCTGGTCTTGATCTCACAGAGGTCTCCCTGCCTCTGCCTCCCAAGCACTGGCATTAAAGGCATGGGCCACCACCTCCAATCTTAATCTTTTCATCTTTCGGGAGAGGTCATGGGTAGCAGAACCTTCCCGGTCCAACACCAAAGCCCTTCAGTCTCCTTCCAGGTATTCCTAGGTGTGGATGATGAGGGAGGGCCTATCCTCTGTGACTTTCAGAAATCTAATACCTGATAGAGAACTGGGAAGTAGGACTTTAGTGCCCATTGCTGGACAGTACCCATGTCTCCCTTTCATCGTGTGATGATTTGGTTTGCTAGAATTACTAGCCAGTGCTTTAGTGTGGAATGTGTAGACACATGATGCCTTCAGGCACTGTGAACATTTTCTTGACAGAAAACATCCTTCTTGACCTCTTGCAAACTTCCATCCAGTTTCTTTGGCTCATGTCACATAGCTGGTTCTGGGTGGGTCCTGTGAGGACCATCTAATGTGTAAAACCAATGACTTCTGGTGGGAGGTGACAGCAGCGTAGCTTCAAGAACATGGAAGCGGCTGCCCACAGCCCTCCCCCTCACTCACTGTGTCCATGCCCTGTGTCTCAAAGCAAACGATATTTCTGAAGCATTGGGAACCTCGACCACGTACAAAACAAAAGCAGTCCCTGCTCTTCTCTTTGCTTTTGATTTCTGGTTTGGTGAGACAGTGTCTCCTGTAGCACAGGCTAGCCTCAAGACCACTGTGGAGCCAAAGACGACTTGAACTGCTGTTTCTCCTGCCTGAATTCTCCTAGCTTTAATAATTGCCATGTGCTCACCTTATGAGACTTTGGTTGTTTCTCTGTCAGTTTAGTGGGCTCACCTCAATCTACTGATATTTTAACTGCCATCAGTGTCCCGAGGCCCCAGAGGCAGCACCCCGCCATACAGCCTAAGGCCTAGCCAGATTTCTGGTCCCACTGGTACCAGCCCTGCCACAGCCGAAAATGTAAGTTTTAACTAAGACTATTGTTCTATTTATAAATAAGGACTCGGGAATCAGATCTTGTGGAGAAAATCTAAACCTGCTAGATGAGAGAGGTCGAGAAGCACCCACAAGACCTTCCTTTTTGGCCAGAGACCCAAGGAAAAAAGTGTCAAACCAAACCAAAAAAGACCCAAATCTCTAAGTCCCTTGCTCCTCCTTCCTGTGCATCTCTCTATCCATATTCCTGGTTCCTCCTTCCTCTCTATAGCTAATTCCTGTCAAGTAGTCGCTGGCTCCACCCCCTGACCCAAGGTTAATTCTATTACCAGTCTTTGAGTTTCTCAGTGCCATCAAATATTCCATAACAGACTTTCCTGGTTTCCCCATTGAGCTCCTACATAATGTACATCTGCTGCCCTGAAGGACTCCTCTCGGGCTGGACACAGCTGGTTGTATCATGTCTAATTGTGAGGTGTGTGTGTGTGTGTGTGTGTGTGTGTGTGTGTATAAGTGTGTGTCTGTGTCTGTGACCTGCCAGGTCTGTGTTGAAATGTCAGTCATAAAACACCAGTATTAAGATCTGGGGACTCACAAGCACTGAAGACTTGCCACACAGCGGAACATGTGGCCTCTAGAAAAGGGCTTGATAGACTGAGCTCATGTTTTCCTTGAGCAGGTGGGAATACATACAAAGTACCAATTAGAGTTAGAAAGCAGTCCTGTTACACACTCAGTCTGTTGGTATCTTGATCTTTGCCCATGTCCAGATACACAAGCAAACGATTTCCGTTGTTTATAAGGGACAAACTAAGGCATTTTGTTTGAGAACAGAAGGCTTTCGGATGCCAGGATAGGCCCCCATCTCTTTCACATGTTGTCTCTAGGGTTCTGGATGACAAGCACTTTCTTGGTCATTTTGAACATATCAGGTCACTGTCTTCTGGGATCGTGGACTTTGGTGAGAAATCTCAGGAACAATGGGGACCATGTGACAAATGGTGTCAACTTTCTCTCAGCCCCACAGATGTTAGTCCTAGATCCTGGGGTGCCATGGAACACAGTATTTTATCACAACATCCCAATGTAGTCAGGAGCTGTCATCCTATAGGACCCATCAATCTGAATTTAAAGAGAATAAGTTGAAATCTTTGAGTGTGACATGATGAGTTATTACAAACTTGTCATGGAAGGCTAGGGTCCAAATGAAGAGCAAAACACTCTCCACCTACTAGGGACAATATCAGTCTGTAACCGAGGCAGGGCCAGTGCTCTGGAGCCGCTGTCTTTCTTATGACTCCTTGTTTTATTATTAAAGTGGAAGGGTCCTTGTTAAGGTTTGGTGTCAATGCCCCACAAAGAATCGAGTGTTTGGACACTGGTCCCACCAGGTGACACCATTTGGGGAATTTTTGGACCTCTGAATGTGGGCCTAGCAGGAAGAGGTGGGTCACTGGGCAACATTGGGGACAGTTATTTGAGTGTAACCAGGCTCCTCAGGCCAGTACTGCCCCACTGGCCAGACCAGTGAGCTGTGCCGAGCCCTCATTGGTCCATGTCTTGCTGTGATGTCACAATGACAGACACCTGTGCCCTCACAGCTCTGGCTGAGACTGCCTCCTGTCCTTCCAGTGCAGGAGCTGTTGGTTGGTTGGAGAGAGGTGGTGTTCGGCGTTGGTGAAAGAAACAGTCTACTTGGATTTTCGGGACCTTTTGGACCCCGACATTGTGAGTTTATTAACCTTATTTGGTTTCTTGTTCTCAGTGAATTTGTCTATTGGCTTGCTTTATTTTTTTTTTTCAAAGATTTATTTATTATGTATACAGAATAGGGTGCTGGATCTCATTACAGATGGTTGTGAGCCACCATGTGGGGTGCTGGGATTTGAACTCAGGACCTCTGGAGGAGCAGTCGATGCTCTTAACCTCTGAGCCATCTCTCCAGCCAGGCTTGCTTTATTTTTGCACTTATTTTTTCATGTTCTTTATTATCTTCTATTTGAATTTCTATTCTTTTTTGGTGTGTGTGGGGGGTAATTCAAGACAGGGTTTTTCTGTGTAGCTCTGGCCTTCCTGGAACTCAGTCTGTAAACCAGACTGGCCTTGAATTCAGAGATCTGCCTGCCTCTGCCTCCTGAGCGCTGAGAATAAAGGCATGTATCACCACTGCCCACCAGTTTTTATTCATTTTCGGCTATGTTTACTGAGGTAGAATATTTTGATATTTTTATTTTGTCAGTATGAGTGTTTTGTCTCCATGTATGTCTGTGCACCATGAGCCTGGTACACATGGAGGTCACAAGAGGGAGACAGATTAGCTGAAACCCAACAGGTGGTTGTGAGCCACCATGTGGCTGTTGGGTACCTAACTGGGGTTCTATGAAAGAGCAGGAGGTGCTCTGAGACACTAAATCATCTCTCCAGCCCTTCTGTGTTTCTCTTTACCTCTGCACTTATTTTCATCATGTTTTCCTTGGTTTATTTCTCCTGTTTAAAGCCTTTTCTTGGTACGGAATATGGCACATAGAAGCAATTTAGTTAAGACAATCACAAGAACACCCATAATGTATTTTGATCACATTAATCATGTGATTAACCTGTGCTGTTATGCTTTCTTCTCCCTCTTCCTCTTCCTCTTTCCTAGAAGCCCCTTTTTCAGTTGACAATCCCCTCCTGCTCCCCAATCCCACATAGGAGAGGAAACAAGTGGCACATTTGAAGGACTGGCTTTCCCTGTAAAGCATCTGCTCCAGTCTGTCCTTGTTGAGAGCCCCAGTTGCATCCTGTATGGCTTCCCATGGGTTGACTGTGGCACTTTTGCCCTTCATTCTCTTTCTATATTGTGTTTTTTGTCCTCTAAGCATGCAATGCAATCCTTGCAAGGATCCTTGTGAGTGTGTTTTAACCATCAAGTATGGATGTGTTGTGGAAATTGGTGAGAAGTGTTACTACTATTACTAAGGACTTTCACACTCATGTTCATCATGGAAACAGGCTTTTTTTTTTTCCTAATAGTGTCCTTTCCTGGACCTGGCATGAATGAGTTTGGAACTGTTAAGTCCTTTCTATGTTGTGCAGTTTGGAGGAGCGCTGACATTTGTGCTTTAGGGGCTGGAATAGCTCATCAGTAAATGCCTGGTCCTGGGCTTTTCTGGGCAGAGTCATTTTTCATAAATACTTCAATCTTGTTTATCATCTCTCCTTACGCTGAATTTGTATCTACATATTTCTCAATTTCATCTACATTTCTCAATAAATGTGGGTTTAAAAAACAGATTAAGTTGGCGGGGTGGGGGTAGGTTGGAGAGATGGCCCATCATGTACTGTTCTTGCAGAAGACCTAGGTTTGCCTCCCAGGACTCCTATGACAGATCATAACTGCCTGAATCTCCACTTCTAAGGGATCTGATGCCCTCTTCTGACCTTCTAGGTCATAGAAAAGAAATAATACAAAAAGACTTTTATCACTGTTTTAAGGCATGTGTACTACCTGTGAGTGTGTGTGTTGGCACCCTCGAGTGTGCATGTGTCTGTGTGAGTGTGCCCACATGCACACATGCATGCATATGTATGGATGCCCTCAGAGGCCAGAGGTGTAGGCTCACCTAGAGCTGGAGTTAGGGTAGTTGTGAGCTGCCTGACCTGGGTCCTGAGGACCACATACAGGTCTTCTGAACTCCTGAGCCATCTCCACACCCAGGCACTCAGGTTTGGGGGTGTCTGTTGTCTTATCAACTGCTCTTGCCTCTGATTTTATTAGTGCCTTCTCTCTCATTGAGTGCTGAGTTTGGATAAGAGGATGATTATCCTTCCCAAGAAGCAGCTCTTTGCTTCTGTGACCCTTGGTTTTATTCTCTGTTTCTGGTTGATTCCTTCCACTGGATCTCTGTCTTCTTGTGCTGTCTGCTGCTTTGGGAGGTGCTTTCTTCTCTTCCTGAGCATTGAGTCCCTGTTAGGTTGTCTGAAGTATCTCTGACTTTCTTTTCCTTTTGGATGTAGGAATTTGTATTGATAATCAGTTTCCTGGACTTGATTTGGACTGCTTAAAATTCCCAATTGAGAGAGAGGTTGTAGCCGTAGCAACCAGGACCTGACCATGGAGCAGGGCGAGGAGGCCCGCTGCTCTGATGAGGAGACCTTCACTGCTGAGTATAAGATGATGATGACCCTGGGCAGAGGACAGTTTTCAGAGGTCAAACGGGCCTTTCATATCCCCACTGTATCCTGGGTGGCTGTAAAAATTCTTAGAAATCAGAAGAAGTATGCCTCGCTTATCAAGAGTGAAATCAACATCATGAAATCCCTTACCCATCCCAACATAATTAAATTGTTTCATGTGGTCCAGACCAGAGAGACCACCTACCTGGTGATGGAGCATGCTTCAGAGGGAGACCTGCTGCATCACATCCTGGACCTGGGGCACTTAGAGGAGAGCAAGGCTCGAAGGCTGTTTACTCAGATACTGCATGCAGTGCAGTATTGCCATGATAACTTTATCATCCACAGAGACATAAAGGCCCAAAACATCCTGCTCGACCACAAGGGTAATGCCAAGCTATGTGATTTCGGCCTCTCGGCTAAGGTCATCCCTGGGCAGAAACTTGGTGATTTCTGTGGCACTTTACCTTACTGTGCCCCAGAACTCTTTGGAAAGGAGGCATATGATGGCCGTGCCACTGATATTTGGAGTTTAGGTGTGCTCCTCTTCTTCATGGTGACTGGGCGCTTTCCCTTCAGTGCTTACTCTGATGTGAGGGTGATACAGCAGATCCTTGATGCAAACTTCAGGGTGCCTCCCTATGTTTCCGTTGATATTCGTGATGTCATCCTCAAACTGCTGATTAAAAACCCCTACAGGAGGCTCACCATAGGCCAAATCATGAGGCACCCCATGGTCAGGAACAGTGAGGCCCATTCACCGCCTACTTTCCCACAGTCTCTCCCAGGCACCCTGAGCCCTGGCATTGTCAGGGCCATGACAATCATGGGGTACAAATCCGAAGAAATCATTGAGTCCCTGAGAGACCAGAAATACAACCAGGTGATGGCCACTTACCTAATTCTACAGCACCAGTCACCCAGGGGAGACGGCTTCCATCACCAGGAGAAACCCATGAGAGCCATGCAGTCAGGCCTTGTCCTCAACCTGGCAGATCTTCACACTTTCCCTGTGTTCTTATGGAGAGCTACCAAGCCTGCTCGCCCCACCTTCACCTTGCCACCCAAGACCAATGAGAAAGAGGAGAAGAGTGCCAGGCAGGGTGGCACAAGGCACAGCATGTCTGCCGCCTTGTGCTGCCAGCCAAAGAAGACCCACCCTCCCCACCTACCCCATCTGGGCTGTCCTGTGGCTGATTCTCTCGTGGGCAGCAACCTGGAAATCACTGAGTATTTCACACAGACTGAGATCGGGTCACTCAGCAGCCACATGGCCAGTGTCCAGCCACCTCACTTTCTGGACACTTCATCTCCTAGGCCACACCAGAGTGAGACTACAGGTGACAGAGACAACAACGTGTCCTCCTGCAGCTCCCAGGAGGAACTCTGCAGCTCCCAGGAGGCATCTCAGTATTTCACCCCCACAGGCTCCTTCCTTTGGGATACACTGCAGGAAGAGACCATCACCCAGGGATTGACTACGACCCAGGAAGGGACCATGGCCCAGGATAAGGCCATAACTCATGAAGTGACCATGACCCAGGATGAGGCCATAACTCATGAAGTGACCATGAGCCAGGATGAGGCCATAACTCATGAAGTGACCATGAGCCAGGATGAGGCCATCACCCATGAAGTTACCATGATCCAGGATGAGGCCATCACCCTTGAAGTGACCATGAGCCAGGATGAGGCCATAACTCATGAAGTGACCATGAGCCAGGATGAGGCCATCACCCAAGCGACCATGAGCCAGAATGAGGCAATAACTCATGGAGCGACCATGACCCAGGAAGGGACCATGAACCAGGATGAGGCCATAACTCATGAAGTGACCATGAACCAGGATGAGGCCATAAATCATGAAGCTACCATGACCCAGGAAGGCACCATGAACCAGGATGAGGCCATCACCCCATGAAGCCACCATGACCCAGGAAGAGACCCATGATGAGGCCTTCATGCAGGTAGAGGCCATCATTGAGGATGCAACTATCACCCCAGAAGCCACCATGACCCAGGAAGTGACCATCACCCGTGGCCAGCCCAAGGATGCAGGCCCAGCATCTTCCCGAACCCGGAGGCGCCACAGCTGGAAAGGGGTCAAGAAAACAATCATGAACTGCTTCAGACACCTCTGTTGCTGCTGCCTGCCTCCTGCAGAGAGAGGCCATGCCTCCTGCAACAACCTGGCTCCAAAGAAAAGGGATCGTGGAGTCACCCCCAGAACCAGGTGGGTACACTTTCTTCATTTTATTGGTGCTTCTCCTCCTGTCCTTTGTGATAAATGATGCCTGGGCACATTGTGGCACACTTGTGAATGTAACAACCTGTCACTTCAGAGAGACCAATCCCAGAGAATCTCCTCAAGTGTGACCTCAGGCTTGTTGAGCTACAAGTGGACAGCAGAGATGCTGATGAGAGCAGGGAGAGCAGGAGGCGGGACAAGGCCACAGAAGGCAAAGATCCCATGGAGGACCAGTGGGGGACTTAGGCACTGCAGGCCAGCACAGTAAGTCCTGTGTGTTCCAAAGCCCCTAAGAGTCTCCTTCCTGTGTCTTTCTTCTTTGAAGTCCAGAATAGTTCGTCAAGCCCCACCTCTATGGCTTGTGAGCCACGGATTGGGAACTGGTGTGGCTGAGAATCGGACAGCCCCAAGGGGAGCCAGACCAGATATCCAGGAGGCAGTGTGGACACAGGCCCCTCCTGCAGAGGAAGAGCTGTCTACGCCAGTGCAGATCTCTCCAGGTAAAATCCCAGCCAGGAAGACAGGCTTTCCACAGGGTCTTGCTCAGAGGGGAGGGCTGAGGTGCAAAGGGACCCTAAGCTGTGTCATGGAAAAATAGCCTCTTGCTCTCTCCCCTGCCTGGCTAAACATCAGAGATTGCCCTCTGGGTAGTGAGTGTCCTTGGCTCCCTGTTTTTGGGCAGAGAAAATGGTCTTCTCCATGAGGTGAGACTTCTCTCTCCAGGGAGAGTATTTCTAGTTAGCCTGTGTCCACCTGTCCCAAGGGGGGTTCCCAGGTTCACAATGTGGCCTGCAAGTAGCCCTGTAGGACTCCTCCAGAGGGTACCCTCCTGCCAAACTTTTGCAAGAACCCCCAAAAGTCATCACAGCAAGGTACATTGCTTGAGTCCTCAGACCCGACTCAGAGTAAAGCTTGGAACAATCTCTACTGGGGAGTGACTCCAGGGCTTGCTGAATCTTCTCCCTCCACCAATTCTGCCCTCTAGTTACTCACCTGCTGCCTCTCCATGCTTGCTCCTTCAAGGCCACCATTCCCATTGGGAACTGGATTCCACACTCACCACCACCTGACACACCATAAGGGAGTGATATGAACCGTGATGAGGATGGAACCAGAAACCCTTATGAGAGGGCACCAACCTGTTGTGGGCACTGCGTCATGCCAGCCCAAGTCTGCTCTCAGAGGGGCATATCAGTAAGGTCGCTTGTTCTTGCACAGGTAAGCAGCCTTTTGCACATCCTTTGGGCAAGCTTCCTGGAAGCCTCCCCTGCCCTTCCTAGAGTCACATTGATAAGATCTAATCTCGTGTGTTCTTTCTCCTTAGACGGTGCCAACATACCACAGCATGAGACACAGAAAAGTGTGTGTGACTCATGTAGTTGGTACATGTGTCTGTGTGTCCCTATGTGACATGAAAACAAGGGTCCTGGAATGATAATCATGCTCCGCTGGCTTCTGTGTCCAACAGGGTGTCTTGACAGTGTTCCAGCACTAGGAGAACACATCTGTCTTGCTCATTAAGCTCCTAGGACAGACATTTTAATGTGCTCAATCTGAAAAAAGAGAATCTTATTCCACTCTGGGGTGAGAAGACTACCCCAGAACCCCATGCTTCCCAACCCACCGACAACAACTCTGAGAATGTACATTCTATAGGATCCTTTCCTGGCGTCAGCCACTGGATCTGCTCAGACAAAACTAAGGAGGACTTCTCAGGCGACTCTGGCCAGTCTGGGAAGGAGATCTGGCCTCTGACATTGTGATTCCCCTAAGACAGCTGTATTGTTCACCTGCCCCCATCCCCTGGAATAGAAAGCCACTGGTGAGTATCTCTCTGTCTCTGTCTCTGTGTCTCTCTTTCTCTGCCTCTCTTCTACATGAGCAACTTCCAGGCAGGTCAGCTGCTCTTTCTTAAACTGGACCCCCAGAGATTCACCAAACACTGAAGATCGCTACAAATAGCAAATCCAAACTGCAAACATAAAATAAAAATTGCAATCGACTGAAATAGATAGATGAAATTAAAACCAACCAACCAAAAAACACACACATAAAACCTTGAATGACCCACCCTAATACTAAGAGTCTCACAGAGCATGCTAAGGGGAACACATTCCACCTACAACCAAAGATGGAAATTGGCTTTCATTCCCTGACAGGTGTATTAAGGTGTCACATGCACACTTCCATGTTATTTTCTGACATTTGGTTCTGTCTACTTTGGTCAATAGGAATAGTATTGCTACAAACTTTTCATCTGCCGGTTTTCGTGTTCACACAGAGTATTGCCCTATAACTCGGGCTGGCCTGAACTCGGTATATAGTCCAGGCTGGCTTTACATTCCTGAGGATCCTGCTGCCTCAGTCCCTCTTAGGTGCACTGTAACTCTGTTAGCATTTGTGGTTTAGTCAAAGTCTCATCTGTCCCAGGCAGGCCACTCTGTAGCCAGAGATGACCTTGAGCAGGATCCTCATCCTCTTGTCTCTAACACCCCAAGGCAGGAATTCCAGGTCTGAGTCACTGTGCCCTGTTAAGTATGAGAAGCCCAAGGCCAGGATAGGCAGGAGTGAGTTGCAGGTGAGTGGAAACCCGTCTCAAAAAGAATATGGAAATTCTGAATATTTTGAACTATCAGAGCTGGACATGGGCTGGGGAGATAGGGAAATGGCTAAAGCACCACAGAGAAAGGAAGGAGTGTGTGAAAACAGGATGTGGCGTGTCCTTATGTCATCTGAGGCCTGAAGAGAGGCAAGTGTGGGAGCTTGCTGGCCTGAGCTCAGTGAGACACCCTGTCTGGAAAATGAAGGTGAAAGCCGGGTTGTTCAGGAAAACCCCTTTCATCCCAGGATTGGGAGACAGAGGCAGGAAGATCTCTGTGAGTTCAAGGACAGCTGATCTGGAGAGCCAGTTCCTGGACAGCCAGGTAAACTAAAAAAAAAAAAAAAAAAAAAAACTGTCTCAAAAAACAAAACAAAACAAAACAAAAAAAAGGATTAAGGTGCTTCAGGTGGTAGTTGTGCATGTCTTTATTCCCAGTACTTGAGAGGCAGAGCCAGGTGGATCTCTATGAGTTTGAGGCCAGCCTGGTCTGTAGAGCGAGATTCAGGATAGGTACCAAAACTACAGAGAAACCCTGTTTTGAAAAACAAACAAATCAAGTGCAATTTAATGAATATTACCAGTCTACATGTACGCTCATAGGTTTAGAATAGAACAGACATAGAGACAGGCACACACACAACACACACCTCTGTGGTCACACATGCATCATGCACACACACACACACACACTATGCAAAGTTCTCCAACTCTGTTCTTACCCATACCCCTCACTGCTGCTTATTCCTTATACTCATGGCCTTTCCTTCTCTTTGCCAAAGCACATGACTCTTAAGCCCCACGGTGGCATAAATATCAGTCCACTCTAATGAGGAATCCTCTTGTTTTTTTCTCTCCTCTTGTTTTGTCTCTGGTTTTCTGTCTGTAGTCCAGGCTGCCAAGGACTGGCCACCCTCCTGCCCTCAACCAACTGGAGGGGATACATGTGTGCACCTGGTCTTAGTGTGTTTGAGGGGTTTGTTTTTTACATTATCTCTGTAGCAGTGGATGACCTTGAACTTTTTTTTTTAGAATTTTATTTTATGCACATTAGTGTGAAGGTGTCAGATCCGCTGGAACTGGAGTTACAGACAGTTGTGAGCTGCCATGTGGGTGCTGGAAATTGAACCTGGGTCCTCTGAAAGAACAGCCAGTGCTCCTAACCCCTGAGCCATCTCTCCAGCCCAACCTTGAACTTTTAATGCTTTTTCCTCTACCTACCAAATGCAGGCACTACAGGAATTCCCCACAAAGCCTGGTTTATTTGGTCCTGGGGACCAAACCCAGGGCCCCCTGCATGCCAGGCAAGAACTGTCCCAACTGAGTCACACCTGTAGCTCAGGCGAGCCTGGGACTCACTATGTAGCTGAGGAAGACCTCCTGGTGGAATTACAGATCTACACCGTTGACCCTGAATTTTCTCTTTCTCTCTTTTTTCTTTTAACCTTTCTAGATGGCCTAGTCTTTTTATTGAGAGGCTTTTGGAGTGCCATAAACATGAGCAGTATCTGGAAGCTGCTCTTCTGCAGCTGGTGAGCTGTGATCTGGGCAGGAGGGAGGGAAAGGAGGCTGTCCCAGTCCCAAGGTCACTCAGGTCAGTATGCAGCAGTCCCTGGACTGTCACCTGTGTAGCCAGGCAGCTTTGAAGGACTGTTCTGACTAGCAGCCCTCAAGTTGGTCTCATCTAACCCTCTGTGCAGCTCTGAGGGACAGGATGGAAGACACAAGCCTCAACCAGCCCATGTCCAGACCTGCATGTGATGACACTATGAGATGGAGCCTCATCCCCACTGCTTGAAGGTTTAGATCTCTCACCCCTCAGGGGATGTCATACCTTCACATTTAGCCATTTCCAGGGAGTTTTTGCATTTTTCTTTTTTCTTTTTTTTAAAGATTAATTAATTAATTAATTATTTGTTATGTATACAGCATGTTTGCCTGCAGGCCAGAAGAGGGCACCAGATCTCATTACAGATGGTTGTGAGCCACCATGTGGTTGCTGGGAATTGAACTCAGGACCTCTGGAAGAACAGTCAGTGCTCTTAACCTCTGAGCCATCTCTCCAGCCCCTGTGCATTTTTCTTAAGGCTAGATGCTATAGCTGAGGTGAAGGTATATGCCTATAGCCCAGGACTCTTCTGGCTTAGACAGGAGACTAGTCATAAATTCAAGGCCAGCCTGGGCTATATAAGGAGCAGTGGTCTATCTAGCTTTGGTGACCCTGTGAGATCTCTCTCTAAAACACACAAAGTGAACAACAGGACTAGTGTTCCGTATACCTTGCATGCACACTGGTTCTTGGGCCTGGGTTCTTGTCCACTGTAAAATAAAACCCAGGTGGAGCATGCTGGGAATCCCAGTATTGGAGGGTGAAGACAAGAGGATCGGTGGTCAAGGTCATCTTCCAACCTGGAGAGTTGGAGGTCAGTCTAGGAGGAACGACACACTACTTTAAAAGCAAAAACCCCTATCCACAGGTATGAATGCCCCAATCTGAGAAAACAGTGACATGGCAGCCCATAACAACCATATTCTGTGTGAATCAGAAGACCTTTCTGATAGAGAAAGAAAGTCCAGCATCTAGATGTGCAGTGCAGTAATCTTTTTCCCTGTGACTCACATCTGGAATTGGCCAGAGCATTGAGTTCATCCTCTGTGCAGGGCACCAGGGAGCTGTTCAACAAGCACTTCCTGCTGGCCCTGTGGGAGGCACTGGGGAGCTGTGTGAGTAGTGTTCCCTGTTGATCCTGTGGGAGGCCCTGGGAGCTGTGTGAGTAGTGCTTCCTGTTGATCCCTGTGGGAGCACTGGGGGACTGTGTGAGTAGTGCTCCCTGTTGAGTGCTCCCTGTTGATCCTGTGGGGGGGAAAGTCTGGAGGAAGATTTGGAGAGCATGGAGACCCCCATCTGTGCCAATAAGAAAGGCAAGTAGGCTACTGGCTCTGCAACCTGTCAGAAACTCTGGTGTTGTGCTGCCCCCCTTGTGGCATTTCCACACTAGTTCCGTGTTAGTGCTCCTGGTTGGCTGAGGTCCCTGAGGTGCCAACAATTTGGGTGGTTGGGTGGGTTGGTGGTGGGGTGGGGGTAGGCTTGCACTATTATACCCATCTAACATGATTTTGTCTGTCCTCATTCATTCCCATCATCATAATAAAGGAACACAATACCTTGGATAGCTCTGCTGACCAGGAGATGGCCTTGAAGAAGAAACTGCATAGACACACATTGCTGTTCCTGGCTCTGTGGTTCATAAGGCTAGATGACTGGGCAGCAAGTCAAGAGTGTGAAATGGACACCCTGGGTGAGATTCAGAAGCACAAGAGGACTGGGACAGTGACTGTCTGTTTTTACATTGCCTGTTTCCCTTGTGAGAGAGGAATTCATTCCCCAGGATGCAAGAATAAGAGTGAGCAGGCTTGCTGAAGCTTGTCACCCCAACACTGGGAGATGAAGAGAGGTGCATCTCCTTTTGTGTTTTGTTTTGCTGTTGTGGTTTATGTATTGGTTTTGTTTGTTTGTTTTTTTTCCAGACAGGCCCTGGCTCTGTAGACCAGGCTGGCCTTGGACTCACGGAGATCTGCCTTTCTCTGCCTCCTGAGTTCTGGAGTCAAAGGCATGCATCACCACCACCTCCATTTGATGCAGGTGCATCAGTCTTGTTGGCCTTGAGAAAAGCCTGTGTCCAAAACACAATGTGTACAGCATCTGTGAATTGACATTTGAGGGAATACATGTGCTACATACATACAAGTTTGAGCATACACGTGTATGTATTCAAGGACACACAGGTACAATCACACAAGTGTAAACATATAATGTGTGAGTGATCTGCACACACACTTAAGTAAAAATAGTGATAAAGAAGCACACAGTTACTTGAAGAACCAGGTAGCTTTTTGGAAGACCTGACCTTCTGTGCAGGGGCATCCTAGTCGGCAAGACCTAGGAGAATGAGACAGGGTGATGCTGCTGAGAACACTGGGTTGGTCCTCTCGGGATGCTCTATGGTTGACAGAGCCCAGCAAGCCAAGCTTTGAGGACTCTTATTACTGCTAAGTAGAATCCAGTTGGTGGGCTGACAAGGCGATCCCAGCTTTGTCAGCATTGTGGGTCACCTGGATGTCTCACCTCTCTGCAGCATGAGACAAGGTGCCTCTCAGAAGCCGAGGAGGATGGCCCTGCACTCGGAGCAAAGGCCAGCTTGATCAGCTCTACTGGTATTAACTCCCATCACCCAAACCACTGCAATATGTTTTCTACGTTGGAAATAAAATGGCATTGTTAAATGAGCTTTTGGTTGTTTGGAGACAGGGTCTTGGTGTTGCTCTACCTACCATGGTACTGTGTGGCCAGTGCTGCCCTTAAATTTGAAGCAGTGTGCCTCGGCTTCCCGAGTGGCTGGGATCACAGGTGTGCCTCATCACTGCCTCTTCAGTACACACTCCTTCCTCTTTGTTTCTGTGTACGTATGTGTCTCTGTCCCTTCTGTCTCAACAAGTGTGTCACATACCCCAACGCATCATTGAATTAGTGATGTAGCAAGAGATTTCCTTGAATCCTGAGCCTCCTGACTCCAGCACTCAGTCACACTAGTTTTATGTATCACTGGGGATCAAACCAGGGTGTGTGCACCCTAGATGTGCATTCTTCACACTAATCCACATCTTCAGCCTATATGCTCCCTTTTCTTCAACTTTGACCGTTCTCTATTTGGACTACTATCTTTTGGAAATAATACGGCTGATTTAAAAATGTAAGCGTAGGAGGGTATTGCCGAACGATAATTCCAGTGTAGGTGGCACCATTCATGTCTCCTTTATAGGCATCTCAGTGTTGGATATCTGTGTGATGCTGTGTATGCCACTGTTAAGGCTCAGTGGGCCTTGTCTGTCAAGTGATAGCACCTTATCCATTATGGTGGGAGAAATCTGTAGTGGAAATTCACTCCACCGATTAGCTTTGAGGTATAAGTCTTAGAGCATGGCTTCTGAACCCCATATGTGATCACTTTTTTTTTTTCATTAAGAAATTTTCTGGGGGTTGGGGATTTAGCTTGGTGGTAGAGCTCTTGCCTAACAAGCGCAAGACCCTGGGTTCGATCCTCAGCTCCAAAAAAAAAAAAAAGAAATTTTCTGCTGGGCAGTGGTGGCTCAGGCCTTTGATCCCAGCACCTGAGAGGAAGAGGCAGGCGGATCTCTGTGAGTTCGGGGCCAGCCTGGTCTCCAAAGCAAGTTCCAGGAAAGGCTCCAAAACAAACAAACAAACAAAAAAAATCTATTCATTTTTACATACCAACCACAAATCCCCCTCTCCTCCTCCCTCCCATCCCCCAACCCCACCTTTTTTTTTTCCGAGACTGGGTTCCTTTGTGTAGTTTTGTGCCTTTCCTGGAACTCACTTTGTAGCCCAGGCTGGCCTCGAACTCACAGAGATCTGCCTGACTCTGCCTCCTGAGTGCTGGAATTATAATATCTGGTTTCCACAAGAGGAAACTTTAGATGGAGAAGTATGCGACAGAGTTGGAAAGAATATTGGAGAAATCATATAAACAAGGGAAAAGATCCCCATTTACTTTTGTGTATCAGGCATTATTTCAGACTGTTGTCAAAATGCGTAAGGATGATAGGAAGGATATCAATCATTAGGAAGAGGTAGTTAATTCCTTGAATGAATATAAATTGGATAAGCAAACCTTAAAATTGGTGAAGGAAAACAAAAAAGATTTTCACCCTTCAGGCAAAAGTCAATGTGAAAACAGTGCCACCCATAACTCTGCTGGTGGTGACTCCTCAGCTCCTCTACTGGAATCTTCTTCAAACACATGTCCTCCATTGCCAGAAAATGACCCTGAAGCATGGGGTGAAGAATTTGATAAGCAACCTAATCTTGAATTCTCTCTACTTCCTGATGAGGATTTGGGAGAGCCTTTGAAAAAGCTAAACATTACAACCAAGGCAAGTTAGGGCCCAGCAAGGGAAAGGAGTTTGGTTCCTAATTCCTCTGTGGCTTTATGAGCTGTCCTTGGTATTTGCAATACTAAGCAATCTATTTAAAACTCTGGAAGGAAAGATGCTTTTGGATGGTACTCACATATTACCTCAAGAAGCAAGAAAGAACTACAGCTGTTTGAATCTAGACTAAAAGAAGTATTTATGAGCCAGGTGGTGGTGGTGCACGCCTTTAATCCCAGCGGTCGGGAGGCAGAGCCTGGCAGACCTCTTGTGAGTGTGAGGCCAACCTAGTCTACAGAGTGAGATCCAGCACAGGTGTAGATGTAACTGTCTTGTTAACTAAGAAACACAGAGCCAGTTGCAGAGTTAAAAACCAAGAGGTCAGAGCAATAGCTGAGAGCTTTACCCTTCACTGCTTCTGCTGTCTTTTCTCTCCACAAGAGACCTACTTCTGTGTGTCCTGTCTTTTTTATAGACTTTCTGTTCTGTTTTCTCATTGGTTGTAAACATGACCTCCTCGTCACTGCCTGTCTGTACAGACCTCCAGGTCTTCTATGGTTGGTATTGAGATTAAAGGCCTGTGTCGCCCTGCTGGCTGTGTCCTTGAACACTTAGAGATCTGCCTAGCTCTGCCTCCCAAGTGCTGGGATTAAAGGCGTGCACCACCACCACTGCCCAGCTTCTGCTATGGCTTGCTGTGACCCCAAGGCAACTTTATTAATATACAAATAAAATCACATTTTACAAATACAGTGTCACCACACAGGCATCAAAACTACACACAGAAACCTTGTCCCAGAGTGGGGGAAAAAGTGAATATAAAGAAGCATTTGGCCAGGTGGTGGTGGCACCTGCCTTTAATCCCAGCACTCAGGAGGCAGAGTCAGGCGGAGTTCTGTGAGTTTGAGGCCAGCCTGGGCTACAGAGTGAGTTCCAGGACAGGCTCCAAAGCTACACAGAGAATTCCTGTCTCAAAAAACCAAAAAATAAATAAATAAATAAAATAAAAAATCATTTGTGTATCATGTGGATCCTTCATTGCCTTTAAATTTACTTATTTTCCCCCACTAAATAGTCTTCTACAGTATTACAGAACAAGAGCCTAAAGCTTTGGAAATGATTTATTTACACCATAAGGATCATACTCTTCCTGCTCAGTTAGTAAATCAGAGTACCTGATGTCAACAATTACATGGATTTTACCCTTAACTAACAATCAGTTTTTAAGAGTGTTAAAGAACTCTATGGATTTCCAGATTCCATTTGCAGATTAGTATGGATGGATAGGGAATCACTGTCCATCATTAAGCTAGGGGATTTTCTTATATGGACTAAATTTTTTATTACAAAGATTGTCCAACCTTCTCCCATTCCACAGGCAGATAACTTATTTTGTTGGTGGCGGTTCTAATGGTGTAGGAGGGATTCGTGACCTAGATATTAATAAATCTATTAATACTTCTTTTTCCTTAGCCCAACAGGTGTAACTAGCTGTCTTGATTCATCTATTGTGGTTAATTTATAAACCCTTAAATATCGTTTCAGATTCTGCTTATGTTGTAGGGTTATTTCCAACAATAGACTCACACTCATGCACACTCTAACCTCCCTGGTTTTATTGTAGAAGGAAATAAGCAGCTGATACATTAACCTGCCCTGTTTTTACTTCTCTGCAAGAAAACTGTGAAGGGGTCTGCATCTGTCATTGCAGACGGATCCATTGAAACATTATGGATTCCTCTTTGGCCTCTGTGGTCCTGGGCCATTCAGGACAATGGACAGTGAAAGTCACCAGAATGACAGCAAACCTCCAGCTCAAGGGCCAAAGGAGATATCGGCCATATCATCAAGAGTCAAGTCTGCCCACCTCAGGCTTTGACCTGTCTGTGGCAAGTGCTTCTGGACATATGATGTGTATTGATCATCCCTCATCCTCCTTTGCCTCACCTTGTAGACTGGATGGCTCCAGCTCCTGTTATCTTTACTAATGTTAGCTCTGTGTTTACGTCTGGGCCTTGGGATGGTAATGACACATTCATTCATCTGAAAAAGGGACTGCATTTAATTTTCCCTTGGGATTTGAATCACTCCCAATTTGCATAGAACATCATAACATTTGTATTCCCATGGAAGGCAAATATAGGCTTATGTTATACAAGATACCAGAACTGCTATGGGTCTGTTTTCAAGCTATTCTCTAGATTTTTCTGATCAATATAATGATGTAACCAATAGCACTGGATGTAGTTTGGCTGATATTGTTCACAGCGCTTATACTGTTCTAATATTATTCATTATCTTTATAATTTGCTTGCTTATAGGATACTCATACATCAAATGACAAATCTGTCTATAAAATTTCAAATCAAAACCACTCTTGATATCCTGCATTTAAAAAATAACCAAGAGGGAGATGTCAGAACACTGTCCAAGAATAGTCCTGTGATGAAGATTCTGGGTGCTTGCTAGAAAAGTCCAAGTACCAAAGCAAGAGTCTTGAGACCTCAGTTTCTTCAAAACCCGCAGAATTGTTCTCGGCTTAAGCTCTTGTGCTCCACCCAGGTGGGGTGGATAGGAGAGAGTTTACTGCAGAATATTCGTTAGAAGTGTTCATTGCTACTTGTTTCTATGCCTCTATGGAAAAATATGTTTTCGCCCAATGTGGCTTGTCTGCCAGGTGTGGCTTGCCCTTGTGATTGGACACTTCACTCACATGACTCTTCTTAACCCTCAGCGTGTCAATTTTTTGATGCACTAAATAACCTTGACTACTGCATGAGACTTTTAGTCTGCTTCATTTATAGGTTCCATTATCCCAGGTCCCACCACCTCTAGAGCAGTAAACAGTCCTGAAGAGATGTTTTTTCCACAATGACTGGCTTTTATAGTACAGAAATATGTTGCATGGGTATCTGGGGGTGTGTGTGTCCACTAACAGTCTCTTCCATGGTGTACCTGCGAACTATAAATGACAACCAGTGTGGCAAGATATACCTATTGGTGGGATAGTGGCATGCATGTCATGGGGGGAGGGACTGTCTTAGTTACATTGCTTTCGCTGGGAAGACACCATGACCAAGGAAACTTATAGAAGGAAGAGTTTATTGGGGGCTTGCAGATTCAGAAGCTGGCTTCATGGCCATCATGGTAGAGATCATGGCAGCAGACTGGCAGGCATGGTGCTGGAGCAGCAGTTGCAAGCTCACATTGGGAGACAACAGCGGAGCGGAGAGACACTCTCACAGTCTCCCTCTGGTGACCTACCTCTTCCTATGATGCCACACCTCTTAACACTTCCCAAATAGTTGCCCCAGCTGGGGCCTAAATCTTCAAGCACATGAGCCTCTGTGGCCATTCTCATTAAAACCACCACAGTGACAAAGTGGTGTGGAATTCAGATCTGATTCACAATGATTACATGTCCCGTTCTATAAATCTGGAGAAGAGCAGTGGCTGGCAAACTCATAGGTCCCCAGGGTGACCTTACCACAATTCCTATGGTCAGTGGTCATACCAAACTGCCCTCTGAATTTACATCTCTACACTCAGAGGTTGGTGAGCTCTCAGACCTCATCAGAGAAGTCTCTTACCCCAGGGAGCTGTGTTAATATTGGAAACAGTCAAAATGTAGAGAGTGTCTGTGGAACTCTCAGGCATATATGTGAGAGTTATAGTATACCTTCCTCTAAGTCTCAGATGTTTCTAGAAGAGGATGTGTAAAGATTGTAAGATCCAGGGGTCAGGGAGGACTGAAATATAACAGTGTCTTCTGGACTTGACAGTCCTGCTGCACTTAAGAGCTCTGAGGTCAGGCCAGTCGGTTTCTAGCATGGAAGGGAAAGGAGCCCACTGGCCCCTCCCCCAGCTGAGAAGCTGTTGACAGTTGATGGCATCTACGGGAGGAAGAGTCAGTTTTCTTTAGGGTGCTGATGCTGGATGTATTGAGCAAAACTTAGTGGGTGGCCCACATCCAAGAGAATATGAGAGTGAAATCTTGGCCTAGGTGTGTCATTTTTGAAAAATGACACCAATTTTGGGTGGATGGGTATGAGATCAGAGAGAGTTTTGGAGAAAGGAAGGGGCATATGGTCAAAATACAATATATTCATGTATGACATTCTGAAGGAGTTAATTTTAAATGTAATACTGAAAACTTGTTGTTTAGTACTGTTAAAATTCATATGAAATTGTTTCTCTTTTAAAGGAAAAGTGGGGGACACTTGCTGTCACTGAATTCTGCTCTATGACATTGGAAGTCCCCGTCACTGCAGTTCAAGTTCAGCTCTCTGCACACTGGACTGAAGATTTGACTGTGGAGCCAGATGATGGGTGGGGCTCAGTGATTCTTGTCAACCACTTTTTTTGTTCTCCAGAAATGTGAAATGGTTCCTGGTGATTTTTTTTTTTTTTTGAGCTGAGGATCGAACCCAGGGCCTTGTGCTTGCTAGGCAAGCGCTCTACCACTGAGCTAAATCCCCAACCCTCTTTTTTTTAAATTAATTAAATTTATTTATTTATTTCTTTTACATCCTGACTGCAGTTTCCCCTCCCTCCTCTCCTCCCTCCTATTTCCCTTACCTCCCCTCTGCATGCTCTCCCACCCACCCACTCCTCCTCTGTTTCTGTTCAGAAAGGGGCCGGCCTCCCATGGATATCAACAAAACACGGCACATCAAGTTGTGGTAAGACTAAGCTCCTCCCCTTGTATTAAGGCTGGGCTATTATAAATAACGCTGCTATGAACATAGTTGAGAAGATGTCCTTGTGGTATGATTGAGCATCCTTTGGATATATGCTCAAGAGTGGTATAACTTTTCTGAGAAACCACCACATTGACTTTCAAAGTGGCTGTACAAGTTTGCGCTCCCACCAGTAATGTAAGAGTGTTCCCTTTGTTCCACATCCTCACCAGTATAAGCTGTCACTTGTGTTTTTGAACTTGGCCATTCTAACAGGTGTAAGATGGAATCTCAGAGTCATTTTGATTTGCATATCCCTGATGGCTAAGGATGTTGGACATTTCTTTAAGTGTTTCTGGGTCATTTGAGATTCTTCTGTTTGAGAATTCTCTGTTTAGGTCTGTGCCCTGTTTTTGAGTTGGATTATTTGGTTTGTTGATATCTAGTTTCTTGAGTTCTTTACATATTTTGGAAATCAGTCCTCTCCCAGATGTGAGGTTGGTGAAGATCTTTCCCCATTCTGTAGGCTGCTGATTTGTTCTATTGACAGTATCCTTTGCTTTATAGAAGTTTTTCAGTTTCATGAGGTTCTGTTCATTAATTGTCCATCTGAGTGTCTATGCTACTGGTATTCTATTCAGGAAGTTGTCTCCTATGCCAATGAGTTCAAGGCTCTTTCCACTGTATCTTCTATCAGGTTTAGTGTAACTGGATTTATATCGAGGTCTCTTATCCACTTGGACTTGAGTTTCGTGCAGGGTGATAGATATGGATCTATTTGCACAGTTCTACTTGTTGACATCCATTTATGCCAGTGCGATTTGTTGAAGATGCTTTTTTCCCCATTGTATGATTTTTCTTTGTCAAAAATCAGGTGCATGGGGATTTACATCTGGGTGTTCAATTCAATTCTATTGATTCACCTGTCTGTTTTGATGCCAGTACCATGCTGTTTTCATTACTATAGCTCTGTAGTATAGTTTGAAATCAGGGATGGTGATACCTCTGGAAGTTCTTTTATTGTACAGGATTATTTTAGCTAACCTGGGTTTTTGTTTTTCCACATGAAGTTGAGTACTATTCTTTCAAGGTCTGTAAAGAACTGTGTGGGGGTTTTAATGGGGATTGCATTGAATCTGTAGATTGCTTTTGGTAAAATGGCCATTTTTACTATGTTAATCCTATCAATCCATGAGCATGGGAGAGCTTTCCATCTTCTGATATCTTCTTCAATTTCCTTCTTCAAAGACTGGAAGTTCTTGTCATATAGGTCTTTCACTTGCTTGGCTAGAGTTACCCCAAGATATTTATATTAGCTATTGTGAGGGGTGTTGTTTCCCCAATTTGTTTCTCAGCCTGTTTGTCATTTGTATATAGGGGGGTACTGATTTTATTGAGTTAATCTTGTATCCAACCACTTTGCTGAAGGTGTTTATCAGCTGTAGGAATTCCCTAGCGGAATTTTTAGGGTCACTTATGTATATTATCATAACATTTGCAAATGAAGATATTTTAACTTTTATTTTTCCTATTTGTATCCCCTTGGCCTCCTTCAATTGTCTTACTGCTCTATCTAAGATTTCAAGTACTATATTGAATAGATATGGAGAGAGTGGACAGCCTTGTCTTGTTCTTGATTTCAGTGGAATTGCTTTGAAATTTTCTCAATTGACTTCAGTGTTGGCTATTGACTTGCTGTACATTGCCTTTACTATTTTATGTCTGTTCTTGTATCCCCGATCTCACCAAGAATTTTTATTATGAAGGGGTTTTGGATTTTGTTAAAGACTTTTTCAGCATTTAATGAAATGAGTATGTGTTTTTTTCTTTCAGTTTGTTTATATGGTAGATTACATTGACAGATTTTCGTATGCTGAACTATTCCTGTATCTCTGGGATGAAGCTTATTTGATCAATGGTGGATGATCTTTTGTATGTGTTCTTTGATTCAATTTATGAGTATTTAATTGAATATTTTTGTACTCTTGAGGGAAATTGGTCTTTAATTCTCTTTCTTTATTAGATCTTTATGTGGTTTGGATATCAGGGTAACTTTATCATTATAAGGTGAATTGGGCAATGTGCCTTATGTTTCTATTTTGTGAAACAATTTGAGGAGTATTGGCATTAATTCTTCCTTCAAAGTCTGGTAGAATTCTTCCTGGGCTCTTTTGTTTGGGAGGTTTTAATGAATGCTTCTATTTCACTAGGGGTTATAGGTCTGTTTAAATTGCTTGTCTGATCTTGATTTAACTTTAGTAAGTGGTACCTATCAAGAAAAATTTCCATTTCTTTGATTTTTTTTTTCAATTTTGTGGCATACAAGTTATTCAAAGATGATGTAATGATTCTTTGGATTTCCTTGGTGCCTGCTTTACTGATTTTGTTCATTTGGATATTCTCTGGCTTTTAGTTAATTTGCATAATGAAACTCTTTGTTTCATTGACTCTTTATATTTGTTCTCTTTGTTTCTGTTTCATTGATCTCAGCCTTGAGTTTGATTATTTCTTGATGTCTACTTGGATGTGATTACTTCTTGTTCTAGAGCTTTCAGGTGTGCTGTTAAGTTGCTAGTGTGAGATCACTCCAGTTTTTTTTTCTTTTTCATGTAGGCACTTAGCGCTCTGAGCTTTCCTCTCATGAACACTTCCACTGTGTCCATATGTCTGACTGTGTTATGTACTCCTTTTCTTTGGAGTCTAGAAAGGCTTTACTTTCTTTATGTATGTCTCAACCCATTTTCATTCAGTAGAGAGTTCCATGAGTTTGTGGGCTTTCTGTTGTTTCTGTTGTTGTTGATATCTAGTTTTAATCCATGATGTTCTGATAGGATGCAGGGAGTTATTTTAATTTTCTTGTATCTGTTGAGACGTGCTTTGTGTTTGAGTATAGGGTCAATTTTGGAGAAAGTTCCATGAGGTGCAGAGAAGAAGGTCTATTCTTTTGTGTTTGGGTGAAATGGTCTAAAAATATCTATTCGGTCCATTTGTTTTATAACATCTGATAGCTCCAGTATTTCTTTGTTTAGTCTTTGTGTGGATGGCATGCCCATTGGTGAGAGTTGGGTATTAAAGTCTCCCACTATCAGTTTGTGAGGGTCAGTGCGTGATTTAAGCTTTAGTAATGTTTCTTATGCAATTGTGGGTGCCCTTTTGTTTGGGGCATAGGTTTTAAGAATGGAAATACCATCTTGGTTGAATTTTTCCTTTCATGAGTATGTAGTGTCCTTCCCTATCTCTTTTGTTTTGTTTTTCAAGACAGGGTTTCTCTGCAGCTTTGACTGTCCTGGAACTCACTCTGTAGCCCAGGCTGGCCTCGAACTCACAGAGATCCGCCTGCCTCTGCCTCCCGAGTGCTGGGATTACCCTATCTCTTTTAATTAGTTTTGGTTTGAAGTCTGTTTTGTTAGATATTAAAATTGAAGCAGATGCAGAGATCCATAGCCAAGCACTGGGCTGAGCACTAGGAGTCCAGTTAAGAGAGAGAGGAGATATTATATGAGCAAGGGGGGTGGTGAAGATCATGACAGGAAACCCACAGAGACAGAAGATCTGAGCTCCTGAGAGCACATGGACTCTAGACCAACAAGCTAGGGAGCCTGTGTGAGACTGACCTAGGCCCTCTGTAGGTGGGTGACAGTTGTGTAGCTTGGTCTGTTTGTAGGGCACATAGCAATGGGACCAGGAAATGTCCCTGGCACATGAACTGGCTTGTTGGAACCTCTTCCCTATGGTGGGATGCCTTGCTCAGCCTTGAAGCAGTGGGGAGGAACTTGGTCCTGCCTCAACTTGATATGCAATGCTTTGTTGACTGCCATGGGAGACCTTACGGTTTCTGAGGAGTGGATGTGGGGGTAGAAAGGAGCTGGAAGGAGGGACTGGGGAGAGAGGAGGGAGGGGAAACTGTGGTTGGTGTGTAAAATAGATTTTAAAAATTAATTAAAAAGATATTAAGATGGCCACATCAGCTTGATTCTAAGGACCATTTGCTTGGAATGTTTTTTTTTTTTTTTCCAACTTTTTCACCTTGAGGTAATGTTGGTTTTTGATGTGAGGTGTGTTTCTTAAATGCAGCAGAAGGATGGATCCTGTTTTCACATCCATTCTGTTAGTCTGTGCCTATTTATTGGGGAATCGAGTCCATTGATACTGAGAGATAACAATGACAATGATCATTGCTTCTATTACTTGTTGGTGGTGGTCCTGGTGCTGTGTGTGGGTGTGTGTGCTTGCCTTCTTTTGATTTTGTTGGTCTGAGATTATTCATTCCCTGTGTTTTCTTGGGTATGGTGAACTGTAATACTCAGATCGCAGGGACCCCCAAAAGACCACCACAGAGACCAAATCCCATATGTAAAAGCAAAGAGCCTTATTTCAAGCTCAGAATTTGGTCTCTCTGTTCAACACAGCGGTGAGAGCAGAGAGCCCCAAGCCCAGGCAGGGTGGGGTTTTTATCCCAGCAGAGGTTGGGGTATAGGAAATGTTTGCAATGTCAGGTATTTCCCCTTAGATGTAGGCCCTCCCTGGGTGGAGTCAGTTCATGGCTTGTCCTGGATCTGGGTGTTGCCTGCCAGTAAGCCTGTCACAAAGCTGAGTCTGGGGCAGTGTATGGTCAAGCTGTTCTGAGCTCCCCCCATAGAGCCTCCTTAGGTTGGAGTTTTCCTTCTAGTACATTCTGTAGGGCTGGATTTGTAGGTAGTTATTTAAGGTAGTCTTTATTGTGGAAATTTATTTTCTCCATCTATGATGATTGAAAGTTTTGCTAGATAAATATTCTGGGCTGTGGTCTGGGCTGTTGTAAAGTCTCCAACACATCTGTCCAGGTCTTTCTGGTTTTAGAATCTCCATTGTGAAGTCAGATACAATTCTAATAGGTCTGTATTTATAAGTTACTTGGTCTTTTTCTCCTTTCAGCTTTTAAAATTCTTTCTTTGTTCTCCATGATTAGTGTTTTATTACGTGCTGAGGGGATTTTCTTTTGTGGTCCAATCTATTTGGTGTTCTGTATGTTTCTTGTACCTTTACAGACATTTCCTTCTTTAGATTAGGAAAATTTATGATTTTGGTGAAAATATTTCCTGGGCCTGAGCTGGTATTCTTCTCCTTCCTCTATTCCCATTATTCTTAGATTTTGCCTTTTCATAATGTCCCAGCTTTCCTGGATGTTCTGTTAGCAGGTTTTTATATTTAATGGTTTCTATGACCAGTGGATCCATATCTTTTATTGAACCTCCAGTGACTGAGATTTTCTCTTCCATCTCTGGTATTCTGTTGGTGAGGCTTATATCTGTGGTTCCTGATTGCATTTCAAACTTTTTTATTTCCAGAATTCCCTAAGTTTGTATTGCTTCTATTTCCACTTTTAGGTCTTGAACAGTTTTGTTTCCTTCCACTGTTTGTATTTTCTTGGATTTCCTTAAGGGATTTATTCATTTCCTCACATTGTTTTTTCCTAGCTTTTTTTGGGGGGAAGTATTTATTCATATCCTTGAACTGTTTGTATTTTCCTGAATTCCTTGAAGGAATTTATTAAATTCTTTAAGTACTCTACCATTATCATATAAGTGGCTTAAGGACTGTTTCTTGTGCTCCTGATATATTGGAATATTCTGGACCTACTGTGGTATACCAGCTGAGCTCTAGTGGGAACATGTTGCCCTGGATGTCTTGATTGTGTTTTATGCTGCATATAGGTATCTGGGATTGGGATGATTATAGATCTAGGAGCTGATTTCAGCATTTGTCTTTGTTGGGTAGGTGTTTTATGGTTTCTGTTGCCTCTCTGGATTTTTGGAGAATGTGATGGCTGTGTGTTGACGAATAGAACAATTTCTTATCTTATAATTGTGGTCACCGAGGATTCCAGGTAAAATGTGTTTCTTGGTATTGGGAGCTGACACTTGGGAATGGGGACAGGCTAGGAATCTGAAGTGGTTCACAGGAGTGAGAAGAGCAGAGTGTTCAACCAGGCCCTGCTTATTTTGTTTGTTTATTATGCTTATTTCCATATCCTTGGAGTGGGAGAGGTAGACAATGAAGAGAGGTCTCCCCAGAGGGTCTGCTACAGCCCTGGATCTGAGACTGGGGGATCGGATCTAGAGGAGCAGAGGGAAAGGGAAGATCTATAAACAGCCCATCTGCTTCCATGGCCAGAGCGGTCTGTGGGTTAGCAGGAGGGGCCCCATGGAGTTGGGGGCTGGGATAAAGCAGTAAGTGGAGAGAGGGAGGTGAGGAGAGGAAGGGCTGTAGGACCTAAAGGAGATGGGCAAAGGGAGAAGGAAGGTTGCAGCAGGTGTTCTGTTCCAGCGATTGGGAGGAGCCTGGGGTTTGGAATTTGGAAGAGAGTGGGTAGATGTTGCGGTTCACCATGTCCGAGAGAGGGGCTGTGGATCGAAAAAAAGAGACAAAAGACAGCGGGTCATTTGTGTCAGCAGAATGCTGAATGCCGTTTATTGAAAGGCGGAGGAAATCTTAAACACAGACTTACAGCACAATGGGAGAACCCCGGAGGGCAGAAGTTCGCTACTGATGTTTCCTACATGTAAGCTGTTAGTGCCCAAATGCAGGACACACAAACAAGGAACTTCTCTTAAGCATTCAGGAGGGTGGAGACCGGCAGGGAATCAGCATAGGGAGGACATCAAGGTCAAGGTCAGCAAGCAAGGCTGACCCAAATTGGGAGTCTTAGGGCCCTACAGGAAGAGGTGAAAGTCTTCAGTTAGCTGACCTGTTTCCCTTGTCTGCTCAGCAGGTGTGTTCATGGAGACTGGGATAGTGGGGTGTGTTGAGGGAAGGGAGATGGAGGAGATCCTTGTGGTCCATTGTGGAAGGGGTCAGAGAGGAAAGGGACCTTGCAGCAGGTGTTCTGCTACAGATTAGGGAAAGTGACTTGGAGACTGAGACTGAAGAGCAGAAAAAGAGAAGGTTTGCAGTCAGCCTATTTGCTTCTCCGGGAGGAGTGGCCTGTGGTTGTTGGGGTGGCTGCTGGAGTTGAGGGCTGGGATAAAGAAACAAGTGTGTTGGGGGGAATCAGGTTAGAAGGGAAAGATCTGTTGGAACCACAGTAGAGGAGGGCAGGGGACAGGAAAAAGGAAAGCAGGTGTTCTGTAGCAGAGCTGTGGGGATGAGACTGAGAGACTGGGTCTGGAGGAACACAAGGAGAGATGAAGATATGTAGATGAAGATTTGCCTGATCCCTGCAGGAGTCCATTCTACAGATCTACAGAATGCTTTTTGAAGCTATTTCATGTATACACTAGAGCCTTATAAGCTACTAATTTGAATTAACCTGTAAATGAAATTGTGTTGACTGTTCTTGCTGTTTGATCTCTCACTTCTTCAGTGTCCGACACAAGTAACGTCATCAGTGTAACCTTCTGGTCGGCAGGCAGATGTCCTTGGTTTCTGATGTACTGGTGCACATTCCATTTGGTCTTGATCCTCCGGTCACTGAAGAACATTGAGGTCTGGTGTCAGGAACGCATGCCTTGCGTGTCAGTGTGCTTCCATCTACAGATGTGGCTCTTATTGCAGACGTCAGGAAAGGAACCAGGCATGGCGGTCCCGAATCTCATCACTTGACAGACAGAGACAAGAGGAGCAATGTGAGTTGAAGGCCAGGATGGCCTGTGTACCAAAACCTGGTCTCAGAAATCAAACCAGACATTGTTGCGGTAGCACCTGGGCTACCACCACCCCATCACCACGACCCAGCGAGGGGCTGTGTATCGAAAAACAGAGACAAAAGACAGCAGGTCATTCGTGCTAGTTATTGAAAGAGGGAGGAAACCTTAAATACAGGCTTACAGAACAATGGAAGAACCCCTGGATGGCAGAAGTTCGATATTGATGTTTACAATCTTACATCTAAGCTGTTAACGCCCAAATGCAGGATACAAAAAGAACCTCTGGTGAGCGGTCAGGAGGGTGGAGACCAGCAGGGAATCAGCATAGGGAGGACTTCTGGTCAGCAAGCAGGGCGGCAGTTACCCAACTTGGGAGTTCCAGGGCCCTACAGGTCCACCCTTTTTACTAAAAAATGAGCTTCTGACTTAGGTTGTGTGGGACATCAGCAGGTTGCCTTACCCGTCATGGAGACACCTGTCCAGGCCACACAAGTGATCTGTCTTAGGTTGGCAACCGCCCCCCAAACATTACCCGTCTCTGAATACTCATTATCATAGAGTTAACTGCTGCCAAAGATCTCAAAGTGGCGCTGGGCTTGCAATCTGTGCGACACAGAAAAGACCAACAGAAGTCCTAACCCACCCATAGCCAGTAGGCTAAAGGCAATTGAGCCATTCCCTTCCTTAACGAGCCTCACTGCAAATTGGAGTCCTAGGAAGATGGTATCTCAAAAGCAAATGGAAGTTGAGTTTATAAATTTATAACATTCGAAGCCAATCAAAATGTATATAACTACTGAATTAAATTTACCATGTAGACAAGATAGTGGCTGGACAAATAATGACACTTGGGTGCGGCCCACATACCCATCATGGTTGCTTCTCTGGTGTGACTCAGATATAATGAAGGGCCATGTTTTGTGGTCCTGGGTCCTCCTAGTTGAGCTTATCTCTTGAATTTGATAAAGAGAGGTGAGGTCCACAACCCTCAAAGTTAATTTTGACCCAGGCTTCTTGGTGGTAAATTAGCCCCCAGATCACACTGATATTGATTAGCTGGCAGGGTCCCATTGAGGTCACTTTATGATCTTTTCCATTATGTCATTCTGCAGACTACCACCCCATGGTATTAAAATGTGTCCCGCCTTCCTGGAGTCATATGTGCTGTAGGTCACACTTGAGATCAAAGTGCTATCCTTGATCTGTTGTAGTCCTGATAAAGCCTGGACACAAGAGGTTCCTGGGTGTGGCCCACACACCCTCTATCCCAATGTGTGCCTATGTTATTTAATATTCAAATGTGACCCAGATGGTCATGAAGGCTATGAGGTAGTCTTGACTCCCTGATTTGAACATGGTTGCCTGAGCTGGGTGAAAGGTGTGCGTAGTTTATACATCTTGAAGGTAATATGTGGAAATTCAATGATTAAACCACCAATACTTTTGTTAGTACACTGGGTCCATTCTTTTTTTTGGGGGGGGGGGTTCGAGACAGGGTTTCTCTGTGTAGCTTTGCTCTGTGTAGCTTTGTGCCTTTCCTGGAGCTCGATTTGGAGACCAGGCTGGCCTTGAACTCACAGAGATCCACCTGGCTCTGCCTCCCAAGTCCTGGGATTACAGGTGTGTGCCACCACCACCCGGCCAGTGGGTCCATTCTTTTTATTCTTTTTTTTTTTTTTTCCCGAGACAGGATTTCTCTGTGTAGCTTTGTGCTTTTCCTGTGGGTCCATTCTTGTTGGAGGGTTTTTGTGAGCTAACTCACACATCAACTTCTCCTGTATATTTTGAAGTCCAGACAGCATGTGGTCAGACTTGAAATGTGGGTGCAGCCCACACGCTCCTTAAGTACAAGGTCTGCCCATAATGGTTGATGGTCATTTGTGGCTCAGACACAGGCAAGGATGTTGTTTGGTCCTGGCTCCCCTGTATTGTTCATGGAGCCTGGTTTGGAAGAAGAGAGGGTGTGGCCCAAACACACTTGAAATTTGACCCGAGCTTCTTGGTGGTCAAACAGCCCCCAGCTTCCATTGATAACCTACAAAATAAACTAACGTGAAGGTAATGCCTGGTGGTCAGACCAGGTCAGGGTTATGGGTATGTCCATTTTCTGGGTGTTGCCTGCCAGTAAGCCTGTCACAGAAGCTGTGTCTGGACCCCTGAGCCTGTCATGGTAGCTGTGTGGTCAAACTGTTTCGGGTCCCTCCACAAATTACAGTTTTGATGTTTTCTTGAATACACCTGACAAATATTTTATGAAGAATTTTGCATCTGTGTTCATTATTAGGTCTAAATTTTCTTGGGTCAGTTTAGGCTGAGTTTGTTCTCACCAAAGTATGTGCATTTAGGCAAATCTGAAGTAAAAGACCAATTTGGCTTTTGTATGCCTGATAAACTTGTCACATTCGTGCATTAGTCTGCCTGTAGGCATTTGTCCTGTTTGTTCTTTGGGCCACATATCAAAACATTTTTTCATAAGTTCTGAACAAGCACTTCATAATTTAATGTCAATGTGGAATGTATCTAAATATGTTTGCAAACGTCACACTTTTAATTTTTAGCTTTTCTTTTTCAGCAATTTGCTAGCATTGACTCATTTTTAATTGTGAGAGAGTTTTCAGAATTATAGATATAGATGTGTTTAAAATTGCTTAGACTATGTCTTTCCCCAAAATGTCATAGCTAATGTTCTTTTGGCCATTTATTTACTCATTCTTTCAATAACTCTGACTTTTTGTCAGCTTACTCAGATCTACAATTAGTATGAATATTATTATCAGTGAACACAAGCTACTTTGAGAAATTTCAAACCGAAAGCTAAAACTTATTTTCAAATCCGCTACCATACATTTCTACAGTCTAACCTGGGACTTAGTTCTCTGCCCTGACCGCAGATGTCCTGTACTTGGTCTTGCACTTGTAGAATTCAGATATTTCCCAGTAGGCACAGGTCTTTATGCCTGACATTGTGTGGGAAGTTTGGACATGAGCTCCTCTTTTATCTCTGGGTTATTTTTGGTGCTAAAATATAAAGTCATGGTGTCCACAGCTATCGTGACACCTGGCATGTGATACCAGTAAAACTGGCTGTGGATGGAAAATGGGCTGAGACCATTTTTGACAGTTGGAGAGTATTGTTTTTGTTTGTTTGTTTGTTTGTTTTTAAGTGTTCCCCTGTGCTTCCTTCATTCCAGTAATTCTTTGTCTAGGAATTTAGATATAGTGTACACCTATAGGGATGTTCACACCACAGCGTTTTCTGTAACAGAAGATCAAAACCACAGCCCAAACAAATAAAAACTCCAATCAGGCTAAGGTGGCCCATACTCTCAATTCTAGAACTGAAGAGGTAGGAGCAGGACTACCTCTGTGATTTCAAGGACAGATTACTCTACAAAGCAAGTTCAAGATCAGAGAGCGATAGGTAGTGAGACCTTGCCTTAAAACAAACAAAACTCCGAACAGGTGGGGATATTTAAATTTTAGTTATGTCGATTGTAATCAATTAAATGTCCTGTGTCGTTTAAAACTAGAAAGAACATAAATATATATTTAAATAAGGAGAAATACGTTGTATGAAACCTTTGGTGTATTTCTTTTCGACGGAAAAAGGACACCCCTGTGTGAGAAAGTCAATACTATAAACAATATACAAAATGTGAACGACCGACAGCGTCGCGAAGAACGCAGGGTGAGGGCAGGCGTGCTGGGCTCTGGGTTCCCTGGCCAGGGCAGTCCTGCCGGTGCAGGTGACAATGCGATACCGGCCTCCGGCTACAGACCGCGCTGTCGGAACCCTGGGCGGCCTGACGAACACCACTCTCCGCGCGTCGTGTGACGTCATCACGGCGGGCCACGACGCACGCCAACTAGCGAGGCATCGGACAGAGCGCTTTCTTGCGCGGGCGTTGTGGATCCCGCGGCGTCTTCTGGAGGCTTTGAGGTCACCACTCTGGCTGCTCTGGCCCGCCTGGCGTTGGGTGGGCGGCAGGTCTGCGCCCACATGAGCCAGCGGCATTATGGCCGCAATGGTCGTGGTCGGGGCCGGGACTTCGCTGGCCGTGCCCCACCCAAGAAGAAGGTCAAAACCCACATCCCGGAACGGTAAGGCGCTTTGGTTCCGAGCTGGGTCGTTCCGGCTGCCTTGGCGGCCTGGAGTCTTGCTGTTCTCCGCGGCCTCGCTCCCTTCCGCCTCCCAGAGTCCTCCGCGTCGAACCTCCCCAACCCCCGCATTCTAGGGTCTCAGGTCCGCCCCGACAGGGCTCGCGCTGTGGGGCTCCCGGCAGCGCGGAAGTGCGCTTTGGGGCGCGGCTGCTTTGGGGCGCGGCTGCCGGTATTGGGTAGTCCCTTGAGCCCTGGGAGCCGCAGTCTTCAGATTGTACAGGCGCTGTGTGAGGGCTCCGGTCTGAGCAGAAGCCGCCCTGCCCTCAGCACCAGCTGGAGAGGCTCTGTCACTGCCAGGACTCAGGAGGCAGAGGTGTCATTTGAGGGAGTTCTCCTGCCTGTGCCGGTGGTTAGATTTACAATTTTGTTCACAGATGCTGTCAACGCTTTACTTCCTGCGACTGCCTGTTCCCCTTCTCAGATTTCAAAAGTCGGTTGTTTTCTTTCTTTCTTTTTTGTTTTTCTTCAAGACAGGATGTCTCTGTGTAGCTTTGCGCCTTTCCTGGAACTCAATTTGGAGATCAGGCTGGCCTCGAACTCACAGAGATCCACCTGCCTCTGCCTCCCAGTGCTGGGGTTAAAGGCGTGCACCCACCACCGCCCGGCTCTCCCGAATATTTTTAAAGTCTTGTCAGCTTTCCTCCATCATCACCCCAGTGCAGAACTTGCTTGACCTGTTCCAGAAGACAGGTGTCCATTTAGCTACTCTCATTTCCTTTTTTTTTTTTTTTTTTGGTTTTTCGAGACAGGGTTTCTCTGTGTAGCTTTGCGCCTTTCCTGGAACTCACTTGGTAGCCCAGGCTAGCCTCGAACTCACAGAGATCCGCCTGCCGCCGCCTCCCGAGTGCTGGGATTAAAGGCGTGCGCCACCACCGGCCGTCTCATTTCCTTCTAATCCATTCTTAGCATACTTTAATTTAGTTATTTTAATTATTTAAACTGAATATCGAGTAGACAGCTCATAGATGTAAAGTTTGATTTTAAAAATAAAACACCGACTCTTTGTCATGGCATGTCACAGTAGGCTCCACTGTCTGGGGTCCTCTCTGTCTCGAGCCCAGTCTCTTGCCACTCAGGCCTCACTTTCCAATCTTCATGTATACTGAATGAACCCTGCTTAGCTGCAATTCATGGACATAAACTACATCAGCTCTCACTCTCCACGCTGACCCCTTGCATGGCTGAAGTTCTGGTTGTCTACTCCTATAAGAACTGATGTCACTTGTGTGGAAACTGAGAACACTGTACAGTCAAAGAATTGAATTTGAGCCCTTTCAGCTAGTGTGTAGGTATTCATTACTTCTTGCACTTTTTGTTTTTAATATTTTTTGTTACCATGCAAAATGAGTCTCGTTGTGACATTTTTCTACATGTATGTCATTATACTTTGCTCATACTCACCCCCATGAATACACCTTCCCCTTTCTCCTGCCCACATTTTGCTAGTTTCTTTCTTCCCCTAAGTAATTCACCACTTTTTTTCATGTCTCATATGTATGTATGTACATACATTATATATTTAAAATAGATTCTGCGTAGGAGGGAAAGGACATACTATTTGCTTTCCTTCCCCTTTTCTGCCTCTTGCTGCCCCCTTTAACCCCTATCCTCTGACACAGTCCCTTTCTGCCCTCATGTCTGATATATTGCCTTGGTATCTGATGCTAGGCTGGTTTATTAGGGGTATGAAAGCTCTGGCCATTTTGGTTTTAGGTATTTCCTGTTTGTGTTATCTTGTATTTGTTTTCAAGATGGGGAAACAGAAGAAAGTGCAGGTTGTTATTTGTGGAAATGAATAGGTTGAGTGACAAAAGGCAGAGCAGAGGAAAGGGACATTTTGTGTGTGCTAGGTGACTGGTTATCTTGGAGCCTTGTTCTGTTGGGAGGCAAGGCTGACATTCAGTCTAACAAATACTGTTGTGTCACAGGTGGAAAGACTATCTCCCAGTTGGACAGCGGATGCCTGGGACTCGGTTCATTGCTTTCAAAGTTCCTTTGCAAAAGGTAAAAGTTATTTCAGTATTTTTTCAGAAACCTAAATTCCCCATGGAGAACATGGAGAGCCCCACTGGCTCTCAGCTTCGTTGCTATTTTCCTGTTTTATGTCACTTTACTAACCTGAAATAAGATTCACAGATCAGTAGAATATACTCCATATCTCAGTTTAAGGAAAAGACAGTATAATTCCCTAGCTATAATATGAACACTAATTATAACTTGGCTGTGTTTTGTGTCCATCTGACTAAACTGGATAGTTGAGTATTCACTGTGTTGATAAGCTGGTTATTCTACTTTTGTTTTTCCTTACCTAGTTAATGTTGACTAGGACATTCTAAAGTGATTTAGGCGGAGGCATGAAAGAGACACAGACATATGTATGATCAAAGTGTCTCTTTTTTCTCCACCACTGGAAGCAAGGCTGTTATGAGCTTCCAGAGGGGCGGACTGCCCTTTGCTTCTTACCCTGTGCTCATCTCATGGGGCGGGAATAAACACAGACTGTAGTGCGGGACTTTAAGCAGCTTTGCTCTCTCTCCCTCCCTCCCTCCCTCTCTGACAGAAATTTGAAGCAAAGCTTATGCCAGAAGAATGCTTCTCTCCTTTGGATCTTTTTCATAAAATTCACGAACAAAATGAAGAACTTGGATTGATAATTGATTTAACATATACTCAGCGCTATTATAAAGCAGAGGTAAGTAGAACCTCTAAATAAAAAAAAGAATTTATAGTAATTTTTTTGTTTCTATCCTGTGCTGATGTGAAAGCTGAGCTTCATTTATGGGAAGTAATAATTTTAAGGAAAAGCAAATAGTTTCCTTAATTTCATGTTGAAATGAGAGGCTGGGCGTGGTATTAAATGACTACAGTCTCAGACCTTAGGAGTCCAAGGCAGGAGGATCACAAGTTCAAGGCCAGTTTGAACTATATAATTGTCTTAACAACAACAACAACACACACAATAGATTGGAGACATGAATTGATCTATAATATGTCGTGGTTATTACCTAAATCTCTTTCATTAGCAAAAGCTCTGTAATCACGGAACATTAATTCCCCCTTTTCCTATACTCCTGACCCCTAGTAACCTCTTACCTGCTTTATTATATGAATTTCCCAGTATTAGTATCTCATACAAGTATCATAATGTAATGTATATTCAGAATTTTAAATTTACTTTAAGTATTAATTCCATCATTCCCCTCCTCTTTCCTTTAACACCCCCCTCAACACTGCTTTTCAAATTCATAGCCTCTTACTCTTTTTTTTTAATTTCTATATGTATATACAAATAAATATACAAATGTAGCCTTCTGAGTCCACTTAGTTTTGCTTCTATGTATGTTTTTAGGGCTGACCACTTTAGGATGCTTATATCTGAAGCCCACTTCTCCCTCTCCCAGCAGTTCTTAACTGCCTGTAGCTCTTCATCTAGGGCAGGCTCTCTGCAGAGTCTCCCATCCTTGTTGGCATGTCCACTGGTATTATTGTTCAGATCTTGTGTAAGCACCCACGTTGTTGAAATTTCATGGGTGGAGCCTTCCCTATGGCATGTATAAAGTGTAGTCTTGTAGCTGATGTCCTAGTCTTTGGGGCTCTTATAATCTTTCTACTTCCCTCTTCTGAGTGTTCCTTCTCTGAGCCTTAAGATGTAAGGGCTGTGTTTTAGATGTATCAATTGGGGCTGGGCAGCTCAGTCTGTTGTTGTTTGTATTTTTGACTAGTTGTGGCTATTTATTTATTTATTTTAATAATCTGTGCTACAGGAGGGGGAAAAAGTACATTTGTGTGAGAGTTACACTTATCTGTGGAAAAATTTTTTTTGTTCATTTTTTTGCGACAGGGTTTCTTTGTGTGACAGCTCTGGGCTGTCCTGGAACTCACTCTATAGCCCAGGCTGGCCTTGAACTCACAGAATCCGCCTGCCTCCGCCTCCCGAGTGCTGGGGTTAAAGGCGTGCGCCACCACCGCCCAGTGAATAATTTTTTTTTCTGAGATTTTATATATTTGTATGAATGTTTTTGCTTGCTTGTATGTATGTGCACTGCAGACATACCTGGTGCTTGTGAAGGCCAGAAGTTGACATTACATCCCCTATAACTGGCATTACAGATGGTTGTGAACTGCTATGTGGAAGCTGGGAATTGAACCTGAGTCTTCTGCAAGAGCAGCCAGTGCTCTTAACTATTGAACTATCTCTCCAGCCCCAGTATCATGTAATACTTGTCTTTATGTGCCTGAATTATTTCACTAATTATGTCTCTGATGTTTATTGAAGCACATACCAGAATTTTTTCTGGCTCAATATTTAAGTTATGTGTATATGCTATATTTCATTGTGGCTCCTATTTCATCCCATTCTGCCTTCTTTATTCTCCACTGTGTGTGTGTGTGTCTGTGTGTGTCTGTGTGTCTGTGTGTCTGTGTCTGTGTGTGTGTGTCTGTGTGTCTGTCTGTCTGTGTCTGTGTGTCTATGTCTGTGTCTGTTGGGGGTGGGGGGTGTTTTTTGTTTTGTTTTTTTTCATGAGAAAGAGTCTCACTCTGTGGCCCTTACTGGTCTAAAATTCATTATGTATACCAGGCTGGTTCCAACCCACAAAGATCCACCTACTCTTGCCTCCGATGTGCTGGTATTAAATGTGTGCATTATCATGCCCAGCATGTTCTGTCTTATTTTAAAGAAACCCTAAACATTATAGAATTTATCTCTACATTTCTGGTATGCATGATATGTAAAATACAATATGTTTTCCTTAATATCAGTTCTTTGTTGTCAGATTTGTAATCTGATAGCCCCTAAATGTCATAAAAATTGTCATTTTGAAGTTGGTTGTCATAAAGATTTCTGTCCATGTCTTTCACTTTCTATTTGTCTCTCTCTCTCTTGAATTCTGTGCTTTGAGAGATCCAGCCAGCCTGCTCTCTAAATGTTAGCAGTGTGCCTCCAAGTGCTGGTCGAGTCCATTGTTCTCTGCCAGTTTCCTTTCTCCTTTCTTTCTCCTCCTGTTCCCCTAACCCTGGGGGTTTCCTTTTCTTTCCCTTTCCCATTTTCCGTCCTTCTCTTCCTTACTGTTTTCTTTTGGGCTTGGTATTTGAAGCAGAGTCTTTTTTTTTTTTTTTTTTTTTTTTTTTGAGCTGAGGATTGAACCCAGGGCCTTGGACTTTCTAGGCAAGTGCTCTACCACTGAGCTAAATCCCCAGCCCGAAGCAGAGTCTTAATATGTAGCCCTGGCTGACCTCATGGTCTTCTTGTCTCAGTCTCTCTCATGCTGGAATTACAGATTTACAGATGTACAGTATTGTACTTGCCTTGATTCTTTTTTTTTTTTTAATTTAAATTTGAAATAGTGTCTCATATAGGCAGGGCTGTCCTCAGTTGCTGAGGATGCCCTTAAACTCCTGATCCTCCTGCCTCTACCTCCCAAGTGCTGTGATTAGAGGCATGAACCACCACAGCCAGATTGATTTCCTTTTCTAAACAGTCTTTAGTTGTTTTAATGTGTGTTTGTGTGCTGTACCATATTCATGCTGAAACCTACAGAAGTTAAAAAAGGGTGTCAGATCCACTGGAACTGGAGTTACAGATGGCTGGAATGGCTACATGAGTTTTGGGAACTGAACCCTCTTCTCTCTCTCTCTCTCTCTCTCTCTTTTTAAAGATTTATTTATTTATTATGTATACAATATTCAGCCTGCATCCCTGCAGGCCTGAAGAGGGCACCAGATCTCATAACAGGTAGCTGTGAGCCACCATGTTTTTGCTGGGAATTGAACTCAGGACCTCTAGGAAGAGCAGTCGGTGCTCTTAACCTCTGAGCCATCTCTCCAGCTCCCCCTCATTCTCTCAAGAGCAGAAAAGGCTCTTGGCTCTTAACTGTGAGCTTTGATTTTCTTTTTAACATGACAGTTTCCAGTGTGTCTGTGTATTTTGAGATGGGTTCTTGCTATGTTGCCCAGGCTGATCTTGAACTCCTGTGTTCAAGTGGTCCTTCTGCCTAGCCTGCTGGGACACAAGGACTGCAGGGGTGTGCTATCATGCCTGACATAAGACATTTTCATAGAAGGTCATGCATGTCCTTCCATTAGGGGGCATATAATGAGTGGTTGTCTCTTATGGTATTAATAATTATTGATGACTGATCTATTAATTCCTTTAAAGCTTCAAAAGTTGATTTTCCTTTTTCTTTTTCTTTTTTGAGACAGGCTCTTGCTGTGTAGCCCAGGCTGACTTCAAACTCAAGATTTTCCTGCCTCAGCCTCCCAGGGTCTGGGATTACAGGTGTATGCCACCATACCAGGCTGTTCAAGGTGAATCTTACCATTCATGTTTCATTTAATGAAGTTTCTGCTGGTTATTTACTCAGTGATGTCAACAGGACTCTTTCCTCTGGGTAACACCTTTAAAGTAATGTCTTGGGTCCCTAATACATGCCAGTAGTGAATAGTTAGAATTTATTTAATTAAGTTTTTCTATCATTACAAACTCCCCTGCAGTTGCTTTTTCTAGTTGGAGCACAGTTGGAGGGCCTCTCTTCAGATAGTTGGACCTTCTCAATTTGGCTCCTAAAACCCTTTTTGAAAAATACTCTTGAATTTCATACATGTATAATTTGTATTTTGCTCACAACGACCCCAATACCACAGCTGACTGCTCCTGGTTTGCACGCCCAATGTCATGTCCTCTTCTTTTTATGTGTATTGCCCATTTTTTTTGTATGTTCAACACATGCTTGAAGGTGACTATGGGTGGTAGAAGGGATTAGAGTCCCTGCAGATGAATTACAGGTTGTGAGCTACCTGATGTGGATGCTGGGAACTGAACCCAGGTCCTTGGCAGGGGCAGCAAGTGCTCTTCAGCTCTGTCCCTCAGCCATTTCTCTACTCTACCCCAACACCACATTTTTAAAAGCAACTCACTGAGTTCAAAATTAGTGCTACCCAGTGCACGTGGGTTGCTGGAAAATGGCCAACTACCCAGGGCCGGACTCCTGAAGAAGAAAACTGATTCTTCCAGGTAGCTCTCAGCTGTCAGAGCTTCTCAGCTAGATTAAACCATTTCTTAGTCCTAATCTTTTGGCATGTCCTGATCATCTCTGATCACTTTGTCTGAATGAAAGAGTTCTGGGCTCATCATCTTAACTGTCTCCTGCCCCACCTGACTCAGCCTTTGCAGAAAGCTTTGTTTCTTTTCAGACATGTGAGTGCCAGCTACATTCATTGCTAATAGACTGACATTGTTTTGAAGCTTTTCTTGTGGACAGAGCTAGGAACTCTGTGTAAAAATCATGATAGCACTTTCCACTTAAACCCAGAGTTACGTATTTTTCACCTAACCTCTCTTTTTTTCCCTAAGATGTGTGTGTGTGTGTGTGTGTGTGTGTGTGTGTGTGTGTGTGTGTGTGTGTGTGCGTGCCTGTCTGTCTGTCTGTCTGTCTGTCTGTATGTATGTATGTCTGCTTGTCTGTGTCTGCCACTTGTGTGCAGGTACCTGCTGAGAAGAGGGCGCCGGATCCTCTGGAGCAGGAGTTGCAGGCTGTTGTGAGCCACCAGGCGTGGGTGCTGAGAACTGACTGAACTCTGTCCTGGAAGAGCAGCGGCACTCTTAAGCACTGAGCCATCTCTCCAGCCCTCACCTGCCCTTTTCTTTCTCGTGTCCACGGCTCCTTTTGCCCAGCTCATTACTACTTTGTGAAGGCACAGAAAGGTGACATAATTAGATAGAACTGTGCACATAGTTTTTAGTCACACCATATACACCCTGATTCACGTGGAATTTGGTGTGTTTTGTATACCCAGTGACTGTCCTACAGTTTTAATGAAAATCAAGTGCTATTTCCTGGTTGAAACAGCTTTGTAAGAAGTGACTCTTTAGTCAGAATTGCTGTCAGTAAGCTTATTATTATCCGTTTATTTTCATACTCTTCAAACCTTTTATTATATACCTATAAATGAAATAATGTACATTTTCTTTGTTTTGCTTTGTAGGATTTGCCAGAAACTATTTCTTACATAAAAATTCTTACAGTTGGCCATCAGGTACCCAGTAATGACACTATTTTTAAGTTCAAGTGTGCAGTTAAAGAGTTTTTAAAGAAAAATAAAGACAATGGTGAGTCCTTGTGGTTTCTTTTTCTTTTCTGTCTGAACTCTGTTGAACAATTTTGAATAGGTCTAGAGACTCTTCTAAAATCTTTTTTATTTTAATTTTGTGTGTGCTTGTAGCTACATGCATATAAATGCAGGTACTCACAGAGTCCAGAGGCTTCAGATTCCTTCCATCTGAGTTATGAGCAGTTGTGAGCCATCCGACATATTTGAACCCTCTTCAAGGGCAGATGTGCTCAAGTACTGCGCCATCTCTCCAGAGCAGTTTGCAAACTTTTGATGTTGTTAATATTCTAATAGTAGGTCTGTTGTCTCTGAAAGTGACAGCTGTTAGTAATAGTGTTTTTCCTCCTGCTGCCCACACAGAAACAACTTGAGTGAGAAGTGTATAATATGATGGAAGTGTTCCCCTTTTCCTGTGGTTAAGGGGTGAGATGTAGAAGAGTAAGAATATCAGGTCTGCAGGTTACATAAAGAGACAACCAGAGTCAAAGGTTAGGAGTGAGTCTCCTAGAAGACCAAGCTTAGGAGTGCAGCAGTCTCCTAGGAGAACAGCACAAGTAGGCCAGTAGACTCTCCTCTTTGCCACACATACTTGAGGTGTTTCTGCTGGTTTTCCATTTAGAGTACCCTTGTGGTTGTTAGCAAAGTGAAGGTGGGCTAGGTCTGCAGCTCAATTGCTGAGCACTTGCCTGGCTTACATAAGCCCAGTTTCAAACTCCAGTGTTGCACACACACAAACACATTCTAGTTTCCTCTCCATGGTAAGAAAAATGGCTTTGTCTACTGCAGCTTTAACCTGATGGCTGCCTCTACAGTTTGCATATTATATCTAAGCATACTTGCAAAGTTTCCACAACAATGAACTTTTGGTAGGTGATTCTTGATAACATGTTTCTAAAGCCACTTTTCAACATAGCAGTAATATTTCACTAATTTGTGTTACTCTGTAGAAAATTGTCTTTAACTTATTTTTGGTGATCTTGTTTCCTTTACTCAATTCTGCATTTTCTGTTTTATAGACAAACTTATTGGTGTCCATTGCACCCATGGCTTAAACAGGACTGGCTACCTCATTTGCAGGTGAGTTGCCAACCCAAAAGCCAAATAGTGTTTAGTGTATTTGTCTGGTTACAATGGTAATGAAAGCTTACATAGAAATGGGTGAATTATAAAGCAGTGTTGTCTCCACCTAGAGACTGCTACCAGCAATACCATTGTAGACTTCACATTTGCAGATAGAAGTACATCTGTATGGCTTCAAGCACAGTAGGTGTGCAGATTTACAATCTAATAGGTGGTAGGTATCTTCCTACCTTATGTTTTAGAGATTATACCTTTTTTTTTTTTTTGCATACTGATGAACATGCAAGTCAGAACTTTGGGGTATGATAAACTATTAGAGTGGTATGAGCATCTTTGGATCCACATGCCACTGACTCAGCAATAACCTCACTTGACATGCAGATGCTGAAATAAGATGCAGTCTGATGGCCCTTAAGGAATTGCTGTGCTGTGCTGCTTGTCCATTCAGAAAATCCCGAGGTCTGGTTTGTGTGAGCAATGTGGGTGCTGGTGAGATTTAACTTGCCTCTGAAGAAATAAGAAAGACTCTAATAATAGTAATAACTTTACTGTCAAGTGCTGACGGAACAGGAACATGGTACTGGGATGGGGAGGCTCTGACCTATCTCATCAAGAAAACAGGACATTCCCAGGGAAGATTGAGAGACTGTCTGAAGGTTGAACTAGTACTAGCTGAGTAGGCACACTGAAGAGATTGGACATAAGACTCAGCTGGGACCCTAGAGTGGGATAGCATATACTTGCGCGGGCCTGGGCAGAGCAGGAAGTGTGCCATAGATGAGTGGAGCTGTAGGGGCAGGCAGGAACAGTTAGGCCATGCAAAGCTGTGTTTTGGTCTGTTTGGTTTTTCTTGTTGTTGAACCTTTTTGGGGTTTGTTGAAACCATCTATTTTTGCTGAGTAAAGAATGCTCTAGAGAGGTAGAGGCAAGGAGCCATTAGGTTTTTGTATGAATTGAAGTGTAATGGTCACTTGGACCAGGCTGGTGAGGGCATTCTGGTGGAAGGCTGCGGTCATCCCTGTCAGGACCCTCGTGGTAGATTGAAGGTGAAGATGAGGGAAAAGTGGGTGACAGTGATGATGGTAGTCCCCGTTTCTGACCTGTACAATTAGTTGGTTACTCAGTATTTTTAGCTGTGTTACTATTTTTCCCAGTTGCTTTATATGTCGTTGGTTCCTAATGAATACACAGTAATATTAAGGAAACCTCCTGTTTTTTAGTTCACAAAGCATTTTGAAGAAAATGACTACAGAATCTGTTTTGTTATTTGCCAGTTTGGTCATGTTATTAGTTATATTATTATTATATTAATGTAAGACCTTTATTAATGGACTTCTAAAGTTGGTCAATCTTGGGATAGTCATTTTCTATGGTCATGGCATGTTATTCTGTAACTGTTGGATTAGATATGTAGTATTTTCTTAGGATTTATATCTCTCCACGTGTAAATGAAATTGGACCTGTTTTGATTTTTGTTTTTCTTTTCGTATATTTAAGTGACCCAAATTATGTTGTTTTGTTAGATATTTGATTGATGTAGAAGGCATGAGGCCAGATGATGCAATTGAATGTAAGTATGGGGATGTCACTATTTTTCCTTCCTATAAAAGCTAAAGGTGGAAGTGTAGGGCCTTCTTTTCAATTTTTGGAAAAAAAAATTCATATGATCCAGTAGAAGATGCCAAAAAGGAAGTGAAGAGAGATAAGGAAGGAATGTTACATCTTGGGGCTGGGGATGTGGCTCTGCGGGAGAGCACTTGCTCAGCCTGTGTGCAACCCTAAGTTTGATCTCCAGGACCAAAAGAAAGAAAAATAATAGTACTATAAGGCCGTCTTTTGCCTAAAGCTGAGAAGGAACAAGCCATATGTGAGATGTAACCACCTAATGATTAGTCAGTGGATATGAGCTGTGGTTTGCTTTCTCTAGGTAAGATTTCTTTTTGTGCAGTTATTTCTAACAGTTATCCCATCCACTCCTCAGTATTCAACAGGTGCCGGGGGCACTGCATAGAAAGGCAGAACTACATTGAAAACCTGCAGAATCGTCGGGTCAGAAAGTAAGTCTTCCATTTTGCTAAGTGAGATTTGTGTTTAGGGAAACCTCTTTTGTATAATTCAAGTAGCACATTACCCTGGCACCTTGCTCACCTGCTGAGCAGAACCTAAACAAATAGGAGTGAGGGGTTGAGATCCTGTGTTCACACACCAAAGTACATAGTCATTGAACTGGCCACTGGAACTGGAATCTGGTGACACTATGGGACACTTCTCTTCTAGGAACCGGAATGTTAACACATACAGGTCAGGTGGTCTTGAAGACTCAGCACATCTTATGGGATACATCTCCAGCACTAACAAGCCTGTGAGCCAAGGACCTCGGAACAACTGGCCTGGTGGCCGTCCACCCCCTCCCCGGCATTTTCATACCCAGACCCAGCAGTCGTTCAGGTACCTGGGCTTCCCCCTTCCTTAGAACTGAAATGGAGACTACGTCAGACTAGAAAAGTCCATGTCATGTCTCACTTGAGAAATAGGAAATGAGAAAGTCTCAGTTCAGTTAAAGTAGTCTAGTCGAATTCTCCAGAGAAATGAAAGCGAAGAACGGAGAGAGGAAGAAAGAAGGGAGAGAGAGTAGGCAGGTAGATGAAAGGGGCCTTCACTAGGGTGATTGGCATGTGTGACTGGAGGTTGAGAAGTCCCTCGACAAGCCCTCTGTAAGCTGGAGACCCAGGGTTGCCAGTAGGGTGGCTCAGACCCAGGGAACATGGTAATTCTCTGTAGGAGTCCTAAGGAGTCCTGAGGAGCCTTGGGGGAGGGGTGGAAGGGCAGGCGAGGGTCAGTTGCCTTTCCTGGGCCTTTGTAATTATACTGTAATCCCAGCCAGGGGGCTGGTGCCTTCCACATGGAAGGCGGATCCTCCTTCCTCAGTCTGCTCTTCTGCATCAGTCTTTCTCAGAAACACTCTTGTTGACAGAAAAAGAATGCCTCACTAGATCTGTAGCTTCTTTATGCTCCTCAAGATGTTACCTAAAATAACTGGTACAGCTTAGAAGATACTTCTAGATATTAATTTAGTTGTGGTTTTTATGAGCACTTGAGGGTCATGACTGTCAGGCTGGATTTGAACTTGTCTCCTTATTCTGCCATTCACACTGTGTGCAATCTTGGGTGAGACCACATCTCTAATTTTCCATTCTTTGAGGTGGAGATTTTAAAATACATGATAACTATGGTTGTTCCCTGCTACATCTGTTAAAGCAAGTTGGTACATTGTTACACTTTCAAAAAGATGCTGCTGTAGACACTGAGAGTGGGAGTTAACCCTTTTGATTCAGTTTTAGTGGCCATAAAGAGGCTCAGACCTGGTCAATTCCATGCTGAGACTCCACTTGTCATATCGTACTGTCCCATACAGAGCTAGGTGCTCTGCATACAGTAGTATATAAGATGCTAATCCCCCAAATAATGATGATAGGAACACTGGTAGTAGCCTGTGATTCTAAGAGTGGGGATACAGCTAAGTAACCATAACCATACTGTGACATATTCTGAAGCCACTGAAATTAAAGCTTGTTTGTAATAGTAAATAGTAGCAGGGGCTGGAGAAGTGGCTCAGCAGTTAAGCATACTGGCTCCTCTTGCAGAGGACTCAGGTTTGATTCCCAGCACCCACATGGCTGCTTAGAACTTCCTGTAACAACAGTCAGAAGGATGAAAAGGGATAGAGACCAAAGAAACATCTGATCAAATTTGACTAAGTAGGAGAGGGGAAGGGGGAAGGGAGGGAGGGAGGGAGGGAGAGAGAGAGAGAGAGAGAGAGAGAGAGAGAGTGTGTGTGTGTGTGTGTGTGTGTGTGTGTGTGTGTGTGTGTGTGTGAAGGCAACCTCCACTATCCCCTTCACACTCCCACTTTGTCTGAGATAGAGCCTCCTCCTTAGTTCCACTGCACATGCTAGGCCAGCTGTCCTCAGCTTCCAGGGATCCTCCTGTCCACTCCCCATCTGGTTATAGAGATTGCAGACACATGCTACTGTGTCTCAGCTTTCTATGGGCTCTGGGCGTCCAACCCCAAGTCCTCACACTTGAGCGGCAAGAACTTGACCCACTGGGCCATCTCCCCACTCCTAGCTCCATTCTGTAAGAAATGAAGAGAAAGGGAAGTGATTATCTGCCCAGGTCGCCCAGGGAGGAAAGAGTAAAACTAGACTATCTTATTTCTAAAGCTTATGTTAATCTTTTTTATGTTTTTTTTTTTTAATGTTAATCTTGATAATGATTTATTACTTCTTGTTTAAGAAAATTTTCACAAAACCAGAGTGTTTACCAGAGAGGCCTTATCCCTCCTCCTGGTCCGCCTGGAGAGGACTATTCACAAAGAAGATTCTTCTGGAACGTGAAGCCAAACAGCAGTCAAGCAACCCAGAATAAGAAGAGGACTTCTGGGAGTTACCAGAGACCTTTCTACCCAGGCTACTGGGGATGGACCCAGTGAGGCCCACCTGGCTGAGCTCTTACAGGGGCCACCTGAGATCAGAGCTGGGCAGAAGACAGCTGGATGGATTTTAATAAAATCAGGTCAAAGGAATTAAAAAAAGATTTTTAAACATTTTTTAACTTTTTAAAATCTTTTATTATTCCTTTATGTATATTAAGTTTAAAGATGAATTTCATTGGTGATGGATGCACAGTGATTATAGCAGTCCAGAACACTTCTCATTACAGGCTTCAGCTTTACTCAGATTTCTGAATGGATAAACTATTAGGAGCTTGCAAATTTTTTATTGGCCTTTTATTTTCCCTGTATATTTCCTCTGCCCATGCTTATAATATTTATGTGTAGGTCTAAAGATTCATAGTGTTTTACCATGTTCTTTTACTAACACAGTCTTCAAGGGTATCTTTTTCCCTAACTGTTGACATTTTCTACTAAAAGTCTAGCCAGTAGACAATTCCTTTGGCACGTATTCTCTTTACCTGTGGGACCCTGACCAGTCTTTTTTCCTTGGTGGTCCGTGTTGGAATTTGACCAGCTTTTTACTCAACTGCCAGGTTAGCCATCTAACCCAGAGAAGTGTAAATTTTAAGGGACTGATCGATTGTTAAGTTGCACAAAAGGAAACTAACAGATAACCAGAGTGCTGGTTAAATTATAGTTTCTCTGACAGGGTAACTGCCACCAACAGGGTAGAACTGTCAAGAAGGCTTGAAATCCTGTAGATGTTAAAGGTTGAACAGACGAGGAATGGCCATCCACCCTTGGATATCTGGGAAGACTGAGGGTGGTGCTGACCCTGAGGCTCTCTGTTCAGGATCTGTCCAGTGACCTCCCACACTGGAATGGTGCTCTTCCTCTGGAACACACTTCAGGCTACTTAGAGGTGCTAATTACTTTGGCTGTAGAACTCAGGAAGTTGCTCATCATAGTCCACAGCAAGTGTTGGGTGAATTCCTGGGCAATTTGACTTCTACCTTTAAAGCCTCTGATTTGAGGATTTGTAAAACTGACCAACTAGCACGCTCCACATGGTAGTTACTTTCTCTCGTGTGTGAACATGTGGGGTCTGACCCTGAGGAAGTCCCAGCAGTACTATTCTGGCCTGGGGCTAATTTGCTTGGTCATGTTGTTCTACGTTCATGTGATGACTCTTATTATACTTGCCACATTTAACAGAGTCAAAGTGCTTCTTGCTACAGGGCTCTCCTTGCAGAATTCTTCCCCAGAATACACAGTGGAGGTTCAGCATTGTAAGAAACTGGAGCAGACAATTGTGAAGCCAACAGGACAAAGCTGGGCCAGGTAGACAAGTGCATCTTCTGTGGGGGGCACTGCCCGCAGAGGGCCATTGCATGGGCTCTGCCCCCTCAGGGACTGTTTCTGCCACCTGCCCTGTTCCTTTCTCTTTGGATTACCAACACCTTGTTAAAAGCCTTGCTTACCATTGGATAACTCATAGCTTGTATTCTTACACATACTGGTCTGGCTTCTGTCCATGTCACACTATCCAAAGGCCTAGTAGAAAGAAGCAGCAGCTTCTTAAAAAAGTTTGTAGTGGTCTATGTAGTGTTTTTTTTTGTTGTTGTTGTTGTTGTTTTGTTTTGTTTTTGTTTTTTGAGACAGGGTTTCTCTGTAGCTTTGGAGCCTGTCCTGGACTAGCTCTGTAGACCAGGCTGGCCACAAACTCACAGAGATCCACCTGCCTCTGCCTCCCGAGTGCTGGGATTACAGGCGTGTGCCACCACCACCCGGCTCTATGTAGTATTTTTAAGTTATATTTTTATTTTAAGGGCACACGTGAGTACTTTCTCAGGTAGCTTTCCTGAGATTATCATGTAAAAGGCATCTTCTATGCTAATCAGTTGTTAAGTCTCAGAGGTGGCCAGCTTAAGTATTTTTGCCTTATTCTATGTATTTTCCTCTATTGTTTAAGTAATACTCTTAGAGATCACAATTTCTTGATTTTCCAATTTGTGATATGTGTTGATGAATTTGTGATATGATGATGATGGCACATGAGGATTAAGCTCTCAGCCTACTCACCCTACAGTTGTTTCCCAGCTTTTGATGGCATTCCTGTTAGTCATCATGAACCATAGTGTTCATTGTTGTGGGTTCTTTTATGTCTTCCCCTTTCCTTCCCATTTTTGGCTTATTCATTTGGCCATTTTCCGTTGATACGTCAAATTCATCCTCCATATCTGATAGCATTATAAACAGACTACATGTGAATGTGTGCCCTTTGGTTTGACTCCTTCCCTGAAGCTTCTTAAAATGTTCAGGTTAGTTGCCAAGTTTGGTTGGTAGGGCTGCATGGTGGAGTATCAGATGGGCCATGCAATGTACAGGCATTTTCTATTCCTCATAGTTCTGGATCCTGGGAAAGATGGAGTCGACAAGAATTGGTTTTTGTAGATGGCTGGTACCTCACTGTCTTCATGTGCTCTTCTATGTCCTACTACATCTCTCTTGCCACTCAATCCCTCCCCCTCTCTCTCTTATGATGTACTGAGACAGGCTCAGGTGCCATGAGGCTGAGATGCTCTCTAGTTCACCCTTCTCAAGGCTGTCAGTCATTAGATCAGGGCTCACCTTACAGACCTTATTTTTATGTATTTGCCTCTTTAAAGACTTGGTCTCCAAATGCACTACATTTCAGATGCTGGGGTTTGAAGCTTTCACATAGGAATTTGAGGAAGCACACCTGAGTCCAAAGGTTAAGTCTCCTGTTTCCCAGGGTACGACGTTCATGACTGTAATTTCCCCTTTTTTTGGTTTTTCGAGACAGGGTTTCCCTGTGTAGCTTTTCGACTTTCCTGGCTCTGCCTCCCAAGTGCTGGGATTAAAGGCGTGCACCACCACCGCCCGGCATAATTTCCCATTTGATCAGTTAGGTCTTTCACTGGCTTCTCAGGCCTGGGTGGGATGTAAATGGTTTGAATAGCTGAATCACAGAATGCATCTGTTTGATTCTTTCTCTGCTCCTGGAGCTACAGTCGCAGGTGGGCTTTTTCTAGTGCATCTGTTCTGCTGTTCGGGAACTTCACTGCTGGCTGCTGAAATCTCCTTTCTTCTAATGTAGAGCCTTTGTCTGTGCCCTGTAATTTTTCTCTTGAAGTCTTAGGGTCTTCTTTATCTCAAATGTCATAATGTGCTTTCTATTGACAATGATAATACACCAAGTGAGCCCTCTCAATATAGTAAATTGCAAGAAAAAATTTTTAAAGTTTATTTATGCCCATTAGTGTTTTGCCTATGTGTATGTGTGAGGGTGTCAGATCCTTTGGAACTAGAGTTACAGACAGTAGTGAGCTGCCATGTAGGTGCTGGGATTTGAACCCGGGTCCTGGGACAGCAGCCATTGCTCTTAACCACTGAGCCATCTTATTTAATGCTATTGTATTAGCATTAGCCCCTAACTCTAGGGCAACTTTTTTTTTTTTTTTTGGAGCTGAGGATCGAACCCAGGGCCTTGTGCTTGCTAGGCAAGTGCTCTACCACTGAGCTAAATTCCCAAACCCAGGGCAACTTATAGTTGGATGTTGGATTTCTTTCCTGAGACCTCTGATTTAATTATATATTTATATTTTTATTTAACCTTTTCACATTAATTTCTTTTTCTAGTATTTTTTTTCTCATATATTGGGCTGGAGGTGCTGGGATTGAACCCAGGGCCTTGTGCATGATAGACATATGTACTCTATTAATGAGTTATACCTCCAGTCCCCTTCTGATCTATATATCTATATGATTTATGTAAATAATAAAAGATAAGCCGGGCAGTGGTGGCACATGCCTGTAATCCCAGCACTCGGGAGGCAGAGGCAGGCGGGTCTCTGTCAGTTCCAGGCCAGCCTGGTCTACAGAGCTAGTCCAGGACAGGCTCCAAAGCTACAGAGAGAAACCCTGTTTCAAAAAACAAAAAGAAAATTTTCTGATATATAAATATATTATCTATATGCTTAAAAAAAAAACAGACACAGGATCTCAGTATGTTGCTAGGGCTGGCCTTGAACTCCAAGGCTTAAGCAGGCCTGCCTTAATTCTGCTGAGCAGGTGGGACTACAGGTACCGGCTCCCATGCCCAGCTCTAAATTTTACTTTCTAAGAGTTAACTCCTTTTTTTTCTTTAAGTCTGCTTATTTTGGGTCAGGGTGGAAAATCCACTCCCCCGGGGAGGATAGAAGGAGCCTAGCAAGCAGACACACTTCCTGGCCTGCTGTGGATTACTTGCATAATTTCCAGAGAAAGTCCAGACTAAGACTGCCATGCCAGGCTGCCTGATGTCTTCTTGGCTTACTAAAGCTGGACAACACGTTGTATTTCATGGCTTTGTACCTTGTTGAAGACCTTCTCATCACTCTGTATATGTACCTCAACGAAGATACCAGTGACTTCTTGCCTCAGGGTCTGCTTTGTAGAGGACCTCAGGGGTTCTATAGAAACTGTGTCTGGCAGTCGTGAGATCTTAAATTGTTTAACACATTATTAATATACATAGTCTTTTCTACTGACTTGACATCACAAACACTAGGGGCTTTTGAGAACACCAATATCAGTTATTGAAGGTAAATAATTTATCAATAATTAAGGTTTCATTTGGGCTTATATTTGCATAACATGGGGATTAAGATTATATTCTATTTAACGCACAAGAGCAGTTGTGAATGTTTATGCAACTCCATCACAGCTTAAACTCTGCTAAGCCTTTTGAACCAACTTGTATATGCTATATTATGGTCTCTCTCATCTGTAGGAAGAGGGGCCATAGCTCTGAGATGACTTTTTTTTGGACAAGTTTCTCTGTGTAGCTTTGTGCCTTTCCTGGAACTCACTTTGTAGCCCAGGCTGGCCTTGAACTCACAGAGATCTGCCTGCCTCTGCCTCCCAAGTGCTGAGATGACTTTTTAAAAAGAAAACTAAAAATGCACTCCTTTCTATACGCACTTCAGTGCCTGCAGAGAAAGGAATATACAACAGCTCCAAACACCACCTCCCAATTGCCCCAGTTTCACAGCTCCTCCCACCAACCCAGCCCCTGGCAACCATTGATCTAATTTCTTTCTCTTATCTTTTCTAAAATGCTGTGCAGGCGGAACTAGCATGTACAGTTCTGGGTGGGGTTTCTTTTATTTAGATAACTGCTTTTGAGGTCTGAGCTACATAATGGATCAGCTGGTCACTCTTCCTCTGTTCCTGAGTTATTCCATTATATGGTTGTCTTGCACATAGCTTATTCATTGACCAGCCAAAAGATACTTAGTTGTTTTTTGTTTGGTTGGTTTTTTGAGACGGGTTTCTCTATAGCTTTGGAGCCTGTCCTGGAACTCACTCTGTAGCCCAGGCAGGCCTCGACATCACAGAGATCCTCCTGCCTCTGCCTCCAACTCCCAGCTGATACTTAGGTTTTTAATTTTAAAGCTGCCATAAACATTTTATGTATAGAGTTTTATGTGAACCTCTTTTCTTTCCCTTGGAGTGGAATAGTGGGATTGTTGCCTTGTATGTTTAACTTTATAATAAACTGTCAAACTTTCCCAAACAGATGTACTGTTCTGTATCCCACCCAGAAGAGTGTTCCCATTACACCCTCACTAACAATTAGTTGTCAGTGTGTGTGTAGGGCAAGGACAACCTCTGATGTTAATTCCTCAGAGGCACTGTCCACCATTCCTCAAGAGGCACTGTCCACCTTGGGTTTGGGGGTTGGGTTTTGTTTTGTTTTTTGATTATTCAAGACAGGGTTTCTCTGTGTAGCCCTGGCTATCCTGGAACTCTGTGTAGACCAGGGTGGCCTCAAACACAGAGATCTGCCTACCTTAGTCTCCCAAGTGCTGGGATTAAAGGCATGCTCCACCATACCCAGCTCCACATTGTTTTTTGTTTTTGTTGCTGCTGCTTTGTTTTTAAGACAGGGTGTTTGTTTCATTGGCAGAGAGCTTGTCTGAGTAAGCTGACTGGCCAGTCAGTCCTGAGATCCACCTGTCCCCACTTCTCCATCCTTTTATGGACTGAGCTATCTAGTTCAAATTTTAGCAATTTTGATTTAAAAAAAAGGATGTATTGTCTGTTTTTTCAAATAATTTTAAAGATACAATTGGCATACACTATACATATTTAAAATTGCTTTGGTATATTTTTACATGTACCTAGGTATGAAGCCACAATGAAATTAGAATGTATCTGTAGCCCCTTTCCACCCAGACCTTTTCCAAAGAATTACCAATCTATTGTGGCATGAATTTGTATTATGTAAGTGGAGTCAGTGTGAACTCTTCATATGTCTGGCTCCTGGTCATTCAACATCATTGGGCTCATCCCTGTCATGAGATGTAGCAGTACTGTAGCAGCCTGGGATGCCAGGTCCAGCCTTAGTAACAGAAGGCCCTTTAATTTATTAGCCCAATGGATCATATTGCCATATACACCAATTATAAAAATCCAGGGTGTG